>NC_142773.1:4752964-5052964 GCF_988280905.1 Pimephales promelas
GGAAGCAAAAAATGGAAGGAGGCCCTGGAGCGAATCGATGCCTTTCCCCTGCAAAAGGGGAATAAGGTGGATCTGTTTGGAAGGCACATAGTGTGCACTTGTGGGTTCCATAAGGTAGGTATATGATATAATATATCAAAGGCATGATAAGTCCCTGTTCTATTTTATGGAGAGTACCCTGATATATTCTTAAGTGCACAGTACTGCAGAATAATTGGCAAAAGTATTTAACATGAATAGTATGACCTTCTTTTGTTCCTAATCTTCTTTTTCTCGCAGTCAACAGATAAGGCCTTGACTGAGGCGGGGCCTATGGCAGAGGAAAGCAGCAGCTCAGAGAAGGCAGGGACATCACATGGAGAACAGGGGGTGAAGTGTTCACCGTGTGGTGTGGTTGTGGAGGCAGAGAAGTTCACAGAGCACCTCTCTGACCACCACGTCGAAGAGAGGTGTGACAGCTGTGGGGCCAGGGTCAAGGGGGCACTTGGACTGCTCAAACACATTGAGTCCAGTCATTATGGGGCCCTATTGGCTCCAAAAAAAAAGCCCTTCAAAAAATCCCACACCATCTCCATCTCCGTGCCCCTCACCATCTCCACGGCTGGCACAACCTCCACAGCACTTGCCATCTTCACTGCCAGCACCAGTGTTTCCAGCCCAGCAGCCCATTCCATCTCCGCTGCCCACTCCACCACCATGGCGCTCTCCACCAGCACGCTCTCCACCGCAACAGCCCACTCCACCACCTCAACGCTCTCCTTCTCTGTGGCCCACTCCATCTCCGCAGCCCACTCAATGTCTGCTGCCCACTCCACCACCACGGCGCTCTCCACCACAACAGCCCACTCCACCACCACAACGCTCTCCATCTCTGTGGCCCACTCCATCCCCGCGGCCCACTCCATCTCCGCGGCCCACTCCATCTCCGCGGCCCACTCCATCTATGCGGCCCACTCCATCCCTGCGGCCCACTCCATCCCCGCGGCCCACTCCATCTCCGCGGCCCACTCCATCTCCGCGGCCCACTCCATGTCCGCTGCCCAGACCACCACGATGCTCTCCACCACGGCGCTCTCCACCACATCAGCCCACTCCACCACCACAACGCTCTCCATCTCCGCGGCCCACTCCATCCTCATCTCCAACACCCTCACTGCAACCCACACCATCTCTGCCTCAGGCTGTTACTGATTGGGAGAGCTTTCTTCCCAGTCAGTTCAAGAGAGTCCTTCAGCCAGCAGATTGGGTGTGGATTGCCAAGTGCCTCTATGAGCCCACAGAGCAGCTGAGGCAGAAGATCCAAGGGAACTGGTTTTATCCGCCAATGCTGCCCAAGCCGTCTCCTCCTGAACCCGGGTGGTATTTCCGGCAGAGGATGTTTTTGTGGGCACCTATGAGGATGTGGGGCATTCCTCTTAAATGCCCACAGTGTGGACGGAAGATGCACCATTCAGGGATCTACCCGAAGGTCAGGGAAGTGATTGACATGGACAGCTGCTACTACCTGCTGGGTGGGGACTATCCACGCTGTAGTGCTTGCAAGTTGCCAGTATGCCCATGGAGCAAGGACATACTTTCACAACTGGATGTGGCACACAGGACCATGTTTCCAGCTGTGCTGACCACTAAACTTGCCCTGGACATGAAATGTGTGACCTTCCTCAGGCCAAGAACCAGCGGCAACAGTTCTTCCTACCTCCAGTCAGCAGTAGAGGAAGTCCACAGTGAGGAGTGGGCTCGACGGACCATCCAGTACCTCTCTGACTGTGAGCATTATTTGAAGAAGGTTGCCCTAGTCCAATCTGCTACGGCACCTGCCTTTCCCGCACCTAAACCCTTCAGGCCACTTCCACTCGCCCAGTGGTTTGAGACTGTCCACTCCAACGACATCCTCAGCCATCTGGACGAGATGAAGGGGGTGATTACTTCCACCTATGGCCGAATCCTGAAGATGGATTCTACAAAGAAGGTACAATACATAAATGTTTGAGCATGAGGTTTATTTTTAGCCATCCATGTTAAGTAAGTGGAATAAAAATAATTTATATTTTTTCTGTTTTTTGGAGGTGAATAAATTTAAAATGATTAAAAAGTGTGCATTTGTGTTACACACACACACACACACATACATATATATATATATATATATATATATATATATATATGAAGAGTTCAGATGCAAAAGCCTCAAAGTGCCATTTGAAAATTTCCTCTACAATGATAATTTTGATCAAGCTTGTATATTTAAGTTCAGTAATTTCACTTTAATTGCAATGAAGATTACCTATTAATTGTCATTTAAGTGAAATTACTGAACTTAAATATACAAGCTTGATCAAAATTATCATTCTAGAAGAAAATTTCAAATGGCACTTAGAGGCTTTTGCATCTGAACTCTTCATATATAATGAAATGCTTCATAACAAAAAGAAAAAAATGTATAAGTAAGCCTTTCAGAATGTTTCCTTATGTTGTTTTTTCAGATCACCAAAAAGCTGGCTGGTGGAATTGGGGATACGGCTGCATGGATGACCAACATTGGCAATGAGCTCGGCCAGGTTCTCAACAGTGTTCTGACAACAGCTGAAGGCGCAGGACTGGAGGAGCTGTGCCAGGGCGTCGTCCGGCGCTACCAGAATGCTGGCGAGCCAGAGCCTGAGGTCATCTATGTTGACCGGGACTGCTGCAGTCAGTCAGGTGAGATTTTCAAATTACTACTATATCGAATGTGCATTACAATACATTTTACAAAATTTAATAGTGGTGTAAAAAACATCCTCTTTCCCTATTGGTAATGTTAATTAGTATTATTAGTACCAGCAATGCAATGTAATTGTAATAAATTTTAATGACTGAAAAGTATGTTGAAGTAATGCTTCTTGATTTTTTTTCCCCTGCACAGGTACACCTGCGGTGCTAAATCTTTTTCGGCCATGGAAGTCTATTGTAAGGCTAGATATCTTCCATTTTATGAGAAGATTCAACTGTGGCCTTACTACAGAGCACCACCCTCTCTATGGTACCTTTTGTTCAAAACTTTCCTCCTGTATCTTTGAGTGGGATCAGGAGGACGTGAAAGAACTTAAAGTGGCCAAGAGAGGGGAGTGGAAGAGCAGCCATGGTGGACAGGCTCCCACTGAGGCACAGCTCATGGCCAGCATTAGCCCAGGTGAACTGGCGAAGCACTGTAGGCGACGGACGCGCAGGGCTAAGGAGATCCAGGCCATGATTTCAGAGCTGCTGGAATCAGTGTGGGAGCTAACTGACACTACAGGGCTTCGCCTTGTTAACCCTGACAGTATGTCTCATGTGTGGGAGATGCAACAAAAACATCTTGAGTGCATCCAGGACCCTCCACATGTGGAGTTGTACACAAAGACGGGGACACTCCAGAAGGGTGGCAAAGTCCTAAACATTCTTAGGTGTGGCAGGGGGTCATCCTCACTGGAGAGTTTTCACCGCCACCAGTGTGCCTTCATTCCCGGTAAATTCTGAATGTTAAATTGCAGTAGGTTTTGTAGATTTTTAAGTTGAAAAGATACTTGTCTCACTATTTTATGTTACTGTTCTATAACTATGTCATTAAATGTATATGTCCTCAGCAACAATACTCAGGTAGGCTGTGGCGTTGCAACGATGCTCAATTGGTACCAAGGGGCCCAAAGAGTGCCAAGAAAATATTCCCCACACCATGACACCACCACCACCAGCCTGAACCGTTGATACAAGGCAGGATGGATCCATGCTTTCATGTTGTAGACGCCAAATTCTGACCCTACCATCCGAATGTCGCAGCAGAAATCGAGACTCATCAGACCAGGCAACGTTTTTCCAATCTTCTATTGTCCAATTTCGATGAGCTTGTGCAAATTGTAGCCTCAGTTTCCTGTTCTTAGCTGAAAGGAGTGGCACCCGGTGTGGTCTTCTGCTGCTGTAGCCCATCTGCCTCAAAGTTCGACGTACTGTGCGTTCAGAGATGCTCTTCTGCCCACCTTGGTTGTAACGGGTGGTTATTTGAGTCACTGTTGCCCTTCTATCAGCTCGAACCAGTCTGGCCATTCTCCTCTGACCTCTGGCATCAACAAGGCATTTCCGCCCACAGAACTGCCGCTCACTGGATGTTTTTTCTTTTTCGGACCATTCTCTGTAAACCCTAGAGATGGTTGTGCGTGAAAATCCCAGTAGATTAGCAGTTTCTGAAATACTCAGACCAGCCCTTCTGGCACCAACAATCATGCCACGTTCAAAGTCACTCAAATCACCTTTCTTCCCCATACTGATGCTCGGTTTGAACTGCAGGAGATTGTCTTGACCATGTCTACATGCCTAAATGCACTGAGTTGCCGCCATGTGATTGGCTGCTTAGAAATTAAGTGTTAACAAGCAGTTGGACAGGTGTACCTAATAAAGTGGCCAGTGAGTGTACACTGTATAGGCTACAGAAGGCTATATTGGAGACAGACATGCATCGATTTAGTTTTGTCGACTGTATATTCAGGTTTCAGGTCAGCACACACAGGCCTATGCTATGGTTCTCGAGTCGAGAACTGGTTGTTGCAGTTCTTGAATCACTAGTACAGAACCAAGAACTGTTTCTTTCGGACACGTTCGATACGGAGAACCGATGAGCTGGAGATACTGCGCATGCGTGATAGCACCGTCTCTGAACAGAACTTTCTTTCGGCCGGCTGATCCTGTGCTGATATACGAGCACGCAGTAGTACGGGTGAACCCAGGACTTAAATGAGAGGGCGAATCGGCGAAATGTAAGTTTATTTAATAACAAATAAAATGATGAAGACCATTTATGCATTTTATATATTTAAAACATGTAAAACATCCGCGTTAGCACATCGCCTAGGCTGCAGCAGGGTTCGTTTTCAAAATGTAAATGTAAGAAACTTATCCAAGATGATTATGACAATGCATACTATTATTTAACTGAAGTTGTGATTACAAATGCCCTTTAATTTGAAGTATTTTTATCCGCCGGGATGATAGAATTGACGTCATTACGTGATGACGTAAAAGAACTGGTGAACCGTTTTTTTGAACCGGTTCATTAAAATGAACTGTCCAAAAGAACCGGTTCGCGGAAAAGAACCGGACTTCCCATCACTAGAATCCATTTGGTATTTTTGCGTTTTTTCCCGCAAAGGTTTAATAAATACACAACGGACTCGGTGTGCAACCCAGATAGCAAACTGACATTGAATCAACGTGGAAATATGACATCGAAACAACGTTGATCTGACATTGTTTTGCTCATCGAATTAACGTTGAACCAACGTCAGACGCGTCATTCTTTCAAAACTAACGGAAAATCAACTTGAAATCAACGCGTTGTTTCAACGTTATGAAAGCAAACCAATTTTCGATTTTCATTTAGCTTTGAAGAATGCCGCGTCTGACGTTGGTTCAACGTTAATTCGATGAGCAAAATCAACGTTGTTTCAATGTCATTAGAGACGTCGTTTCCACGTTGATTCAATGTCAGTTTGCTGTCTGGGAAGGTTTCTATGCGTGACGAATTTTTAGGCTGACGTACACGAAAATATGCATACGAAAATTTCGTACTCAGTATGCAATGGCCTTAAATATCGGGATAGCGTTTTCAACCGTGGAAAGAGCTAATGCAGCAGAAAGATTTCAGAAGAGACGCTGAAGTTGCCTGCTTTCTCCTCGATAGGTTAGTCAATGTTACAGTCTTACTTAATTTTTTAGTCATTGCTTGGTTGTGTACTTTATTATATAGACAGTATAACATTTATAGGTAAAAAAGTTAAACAAGGTCTTTGATGAATAGCAGCTATTGACTACTCGCAGCTATTGTGAAGGAAGGTGCTAAAAACAAGGTTTGTAAGTTAATTCTTTATAACCTATAAATTCAGTAAGAATATAGAGATAATGATTGTAAGAAAATATTGAAGAAAATATTGCTCTCTGTAAGAATTTCTATAGCTTTCTTTTTTTATATAAATGATCAATTAGCTAAAATTGTGATTTTGCTATGTGGATAAGATTTTACAGAGAATTAAAATTAATTTATACAGCTAGACACATAAATTGTACACATAAGTTAACACATAAGTTGCTGTTTTTTTTTAAGTTACAAACCTGTTCACCCGGAGAAAAACTCGATGAAGTGTTACCACAAGACATCCTGTCATAGCATTTTTGGTATATAACGGCAACCATAGATGCAATACGCACTTGAAAAAGCGAGGCGCTGGAGAGCAAAATTCGTTTGAATGCAAAATACTATTTAACCACTAGATGGGGGTAATTCCTACACAGAGTCCCTTTAATGATTTTGAAGTAATGCCTGATGTTTTCAAAGCCTGTTTGCTTTTTTGTGTTTTTTCTAGTTTCCTTTTAACATGTCTGAATAAACATTATTCTATTTTAAGTCTGTAGCATGTGGATTTATTTATTGAACAGTAAGTATATCTGTACCATTCTGGAGAAAATTAGTAGTGTAGGATTTTTGTACCCCCCACAAGCCAGCAGATATGTCAAGTGCTGGGTCCAGTGAGACAGGAGGAGTTGAGACAGAAACGAGGCGAGTCAGCGCGGAGTTAGGGAGAGAAGGCATGCAGACATGTAGAGGAGACACGGATGCAGGGGCAGTCCGAGAAAACATGGAGGCAGTTAGAGGAGACACGGAGGCAAGGAGAGGAGACACAGAGGCAGGGGCAGTTCGTGACAACACGGAGGCAAGGAGAGGAGACACAGAGGCAGGGGCAGTTCGAGACAACACGGAGGCAGGTAGAGGAGACACAGACACAAGAGCATCAGTAGCAGGACAGGGAGTGCAGTGTTACAAGTGCAACCAGCTTGTGGAGGCAGAGAAATTTTCAGAGCACCTGTCTGACCACCACACGGATGAGATGTGTGACACCTGTGGGGCACAGGTGCAGGGTACTGTTGGTCTTTTGAACCATATCCAACAGGTTCACTATGCAGCATTCATAATGCCATCACCTCAAAAGCCACCACCGAAGCACTATAAAAGCACTACAACCACAAAAGTGCTACCAGTATCATCACAGACAACGCCATCTCTGCTCCCTCCATTAAGTAGCTCAGCCAAGCCAAACCACACAGCAACTCCACGAACTTCAAAACCTACTTCAAACAACTGGAAAGGTTTTCTTCCTGAGCAGTTTCGGAGAGTAGTCCAGGAAGCAGATCAGGTGTGGATTGCAAAATGCTTATATGAGGCTACAGGCCAGCTGAAACCCAAAATCCAAGCCTGCTGGTTTCACCCCCCACTGGAGCCCAAACCATCTCCCCCTGAGCCTGGGTGGTACTACTGTCAGAGAATGTTCATCTGGGCACCAATGAGGATGTGGGGGATTCCTTTAAAATGCCCACAATGTTCCCGTAAAATGAACAGCTCCGGGATCTACAGAAAGGTCAGGGAGGTGATTGATGTAGATAGCCACTACTACCTAGTGGGAGGTGACTATCCACGTTGCAGCAAGTGCTCTCAGCCGGTCTGCCCATGGAGCCAGGAGATACTCTCGCAGGTGGATGTGGCACACAGGAGCCTGTTCCCCGCTGTCCTGACAACACAGCTGGCTCTGGACAGGAAATGTGTGACTTTCCTTAAGCCAAGGACCAGTGGGAACAGTTCCTCCTACCTCCAGTCTGCAATAGTAGAAGCGCACAGCGAGGAGTGGGCACGGCAGACTATCCGCTACCTCTCAGACTGTGAGCGTCACATGAAGATGGCTACCTTCATCCCCTCTGCAGCTGTGAATCTTCCTCCGCCACCCTTCAGGCCCCTTCCACTTGCTCAATGGTTCGAGACGGTCCACTCCAACGACATCCTCAGCCATGTGGATGAGATGAAGGGAGTGATCACTTCTACCTATGGTAGAATTCTTAAAATGGATTCAACAAAGAAGGTTAGGGTTTCAACAGTAAAAAAAGTATATAAAATAGAATATTTATAATTACAACAAAACAGGAAATTATTTTACTTCTTAATGTTTTTGTTTGTTTTACAGATCACCAAAAAGCTGGCTGGCAGGATCGGGGACAGTGCTGCATGGATGTCAAACATCGGAAATGAGTTTGGCCAGGTGTTGAACTGTGTTCTGACGACGGGTGAAGGTGCAGGGTTAGAAGAGTTGTGCCAAGGCATCGTCACTCGGTACAAGAATGCGGGCCAAGCTGAACCTGAGGTCATCTATGTCGACCGAGATTGCTGCAGCCAGTCAGGTGGGTGAATTCTCTCTCTCTCTTTCTCTCTCGCTCTCTCTCTCTCTCACACACACACTGTTAGAACCATGTGTATTAAATATAAATATGTAATACAAATGCCACTTGTGGGAGAAGTGGTACAGGGAATTGGGAGTTTACGTAATTATGGTGTAAGTACAGGTGTTGTGGTCTATGTTATTATGGTTGTTTTTCACAGGTGTGTCTTCAGTGGCTAAGCTCTTTCACCCATGGAAGTCTGCAGTGCGCTTAGACAGCTTCCATTTTATGAGACGCTTTAACTGTGGGCTCACTACAGAACACCACCCTCTCTATGGCACCTTTTGTGCAAAGCTTTCCTCCTGCATTTTTGAATGGGACCAGGAGGATGTGCAACGCCTGAAGGAGGCCAAGAGAGCGGAGTGGAAGAGCAGCCACAGCGGACATGCTCCCACTGAAGAACAGCTCGTGGCCACCATCAGCCCAGGGGAACTGAAGAGAAACTGCAGGAGGAGGACGCGTGGAGTGGAAGAGATACGGAGCATGATTTCAGGGCTGCTGGAATCAGTGTGGAAGCTGACAGACACCACAGGACTGCGTCTAGTGAGCCATGACAACATGCGCCACGTGTGGGAAGTGCAGCAGAAGCACCTGGGGTCCCTCCAAGACCCTCCAGGTGTTGCACTGTACACAAAGGTGGGGACACTCCAGAAGGGTGGCAAAGAGCTGGACATCCTTAGGTGTGGTAGGGGGTCCTCCTCCCTGGAGAGTTTCACCGACATCAGTGTGCTTTTATTCCAGGTACATTTGCATCAAGACATACTGTATTGTATGTATTTTTTAAATGTTATTTTCTGTTATGTGTTGTAATTTTTCAAAATAACACAATTAACACTGTCGGGTATTCATATGTATTCACTTTATAATAATGGTTAATAATAATGAACAAATAAAAACAGAGTATTTTGTTTCTTAGGCTGGCGGTGCAATGCTGTACACATGCAAATGTATATGCTGGAGGGGGCATCAAGATGGAACATGGGCCGGGCCAAGGAGGCAGTAGATGTGGAGGGGGCCTCAAACCTTAGAAGCTTTGATGTTCACTTGATGTCCCAACTTAATAACTTAAGCCAGCTCGTCCATGGTTGTGCTCTGGTGCCAGAGATCACTCTACCCGGAAAATCTACTGGTAAGAGAGATCACAGAGCAACACTGGTTGACCAGAGTATTACATCCCCTCCTCCTCTTTTTCTTAGGCACCCCCCTACTCAGAGGACATGCATTTCTTGGGTCTGAAGATTGTACTATTCATGTAGGATATGTATGAGTGTATGTATGTCCTTTCTTAATCTTCGTGTTTTATACTGGTTACAGGCGAGCGCATAGCAGTGGAATATTTATTGGCCCAGACCAACAGAGGTGACCTGCTGGCTCCATCGCAGGTCTCTGAAATCCCATCGCAGGTGCTTGAGGAGGAGGATGAGCTAGATGACACCATCAGCACGCTTGACATTGTCTGCCAGTCAGCTGAGATAGGGGCTGGTGATCCCCCAAGTGCTGTGGCGGATGACACTGAACCCGGACCCCTCATCACGGAGGTCAGTAACACTTTCCGTAACACCTTACTCAAAAACACAATATTTCACTGAAGTAAATGTGGTTTCATTTTAATAAGATAAATGAATGTAAAATCAGCATTACTCACATTTTAGAGACAAGAGAGTACATTTATTTGGTTGTTGTTGTTTTTTGTTTGTTTTTTTCACTTATCACTTTTCAGACCAGCCAATGTGACTCGAGGGGCGTTGTGGGATGGGAGGCAGTTGATGCCCTTGCAGCCTACCTAGTTGGCTTGAATCGTACCATCACCGCCTTGTCAGCCAAGGAGGAGACGGACATAGTCCACCTGTACACAGCTCTCCATGCCATTGACAAGACACCTTCAAGGTACAAAATAGTAATTAAAATAGTAATTAAACATTCCATGGAATGAATGAAGCATATGGATGTCTCTTTCACCGTTTAGGTACACCCAGAAAGCTAGTGCGTCAGGAGGACCGTGGAAAGCACCCAGGAAGCCGAGTGGCTCTGCTCCCGGACAGCAGGCGGCAGAGAGGTGCTTGACCACAATTTGCTATCATTTTGGTTAAATACAAATAATTGATTAAGAGACAGCACATGTCACTGTGAAACATATTTATTAAGTGAAAATTATTTTATTGCAATGCCTATTGACATTGTATCTTGGTTCTTCATCACTTTACATCCTTGTTCACAGTCCAGATCATATCATCCTTCTCTCCCATAGACTATACATGACTCACGGCCAAGCAGCGCAGGACCCCGAAGTACACAGGGTCAGTGAGTGTGTTTGCCTCAGACTTGCCAAAGAGTTTGAGCAGTCACGCAACAGGCCAAAGGACACAAAGGGGAAAACCATGCCCATCCCTCAGTCCATTGTCAGTGTCTACAGCCACATCAAACAGCTGCTGGAGGACAGCAGGGTTGTCCTGGACCAGACGAACCTGGTTCTGGTGCCGGTTAACAACACCACAGTCTCTTCATGGTGTGTGTTATTTCATTTACCTTTCCCATACAGTCAAGACAGTATATAAAGATTTAACCTCAAGAAACCTTTCCCTTGTTAACCTTAACCTTGTTAGAAAGTATGTAATAACCTTAGAGAGGGAGGATAGGCTTACATGTGTAACCGAATGAAATGAGTAGTGATTGACGTATATGAGCACCTATCAGTAAAGAGTCCCCCCTATTTAAGATCTGGTTGGCTGTGGCCTGGGATGTGTCATGTCCGACTCCTCCCCGTAGCTGTTGTTGACAGTGGACACAGGTATGCGCCATTAGCATGTAGCAGTTCCGTTTTTTTCTGTATGCGTGGGAGTAATGATTCATTGCTGCTTCCTAGCCTGTCTTTTCTCCTCCTGGTACCCTTGACTTGTTTAAAGTGTATGCTAAGACTGCTAATCTCTCCGGTAAGTGCGAGGCGTTTTTTGAGAACGCAGATTGGTTAGTCCTGTGGGGTCGGGGTTGATATTTTGCGTTGTGTGCAGTATTCCCTGTATCTCCGCTGTATCTCCGCTGAACGGCAATTGCCTGAATACCGTATACCCGTGCTGGTGAAGGGATATTAGAGCTCACTTCCATTTCTTCGGTAAGTTATATAGTTATATGCTGCGAATGTTAGCAAGCGATGTATGCACGTTAGTAATTATTTTTGTGTGTATCTGTCTCAGGATTCTCTCTCTCTCACTCGTGAGTGATCCGTTTCGGCTGTAGTCGCAGTCCTGTTTGTCTTCCCTCCGTCATACTACGAGAACGCTGTATTTTCCAGCTGATCTGGTGGATTGTCGCTGTCTGGTTTCTTTACATCGGTGTTTAGTGTATTTTTGGGTTGCCATTCAATAATTTGTAAGGAGAATATCATTTTGCGGTTGCTCCTTTCAAGTTTGTTTACCTTATTATTGGTATTGAGTTCATTTGTTTTTGTTTATTGTGCCAAAAACTGTTTATTGTTCTGGATTTGATTTGACAGGACTTTATTCCTGCCTGTGCTTGTGATTATACCATAATCAAATTGTGATTTATTGTACTGTTTTGAGATTTGTTTCTTTTTTTGTATTTTCTTTCAGTCGCCGAGGTCCCACTGGTGAAGGGTCTCTTGTGGTGGTGGTGGTGCTCCTTCCACGGTTGCCGTGCAGCACTTTTGAAGTGTTTGGTTGTGTGAGCTGAGAGCACGGTGGTGTGAGTGTGCAAGTGTGCTTTTGACTGACTAGCTTTATGATCACTTCGCCGTGGTGAACCTCGGCCCTGTAAGGTTGCAGTTTTGTTTTTTTTTCAGTTGTGTGGTCATTAGTTTTTGTACATTGTGTTATGTCATTTGTTGCCTTTGTTTTTTTGTTTTGTTAAACACTCATGTCAGCCATGACAAAATTATCCATCTGAAGCCATCCTGGTGCAACTGAGGTTATTGTGAATTTCATGCTCTCTTTTAAATAGGATTTTCTAATAATAAAATGTATTTATTTCATGATACCCACGTTTCTGCCTACCTTTTTACGAGAGTCGAACCTGTGTGACCTAAATTTTTAGGGATCATTTATATTTCCCGGGGTGAAATTCCCATGGGTGGCGTGGCGTAGTCTAACTTTGTGTCTGAAATCTATAGCTTACTACTCCGTCACACATGTATAAAATAATTAATGTTTGTCTTGTAGGCTACTAAGGAGGGATAAAAGGAAGGAAGGGACATACTGCTGCAAGGCACTGTACTTCCCAAACAGCTCCACCTGGCCAAGGAGCCTCTCCCTGCAATGAACTCACTTCCAGCTGCCCCTGTGCAACATGCACATGAAGTGATGAGATTTGAGGAGCCTGAAAACCACGAGGGGGAAGCTTTCCCCCGCCAGCGCACTCTAGCAGCAAGTAAGCCTGTGTTCTCTCCGCCATCTCCACCTCCCCAGTTCCCTCCACAATTTGGGCCAGCTCCTCCTTTCCAGCAAGCTCCTCCATCCCAGCAAGCTCCTTCGTTGCAGCAAGCTCCTCCATTTGCGTATGCTCCTCCATATCCGTATGCTCCTCCATATCCGTATGCTCCTCCATATCCATATGCTCCTCCATATGCGCATGCTCCTCCATATTCGCATGCTCCTCCATACCTGCATGCTCCTCCATACCTGCAAGCTCCTCCATCCCAGCAAGCTCCTTCGTTGCAGCAAGCTCCTCCATTTGCGTATGCTCCTCCATATCCGTATGCTCCTCCATATACGTATGCTCCTCCATATCCATATGCTCCTCCATATTCGCATGCTCCTCCATACCTGCATGCTCCTCCATACCTGCATGCTCCTCCATACCTGCATGCTTCTCCATTGCAGCAAGCTCCTCCAGAGTCCTTTCCATCCCAGCCTAGGCAACATGCCTGGAGGCTGAATAAAGCTGCCCAGGAGGATGAGGAGCTTGTGTCAAGGGGGGAACCGCCACGGAAGAGGCTGACAAAAGAAAACTACCACTACACCTGCAAGGGGTGTGGCCAGAAAAAAAATAAAAGAACTGGACACACCCAGATGAAGGGGCGGTGGTACTGCCCAGTGTGGCGGGGGACACGAGGGCAGTAAGGGGGGTTCCTTAAGAATTATAATTGATAGCATTGCATCATCGAAATTCCGACTACGCCACCCTGGGAATCTCACCCAGAGAATTTAAATTAGCCCCTACAAAAAGGCATACACAAGTTCGTATCACCCAAAAGAGTCAGAGACATTAGTTGTCGTAAAAAAAAATCAGTTTTATTGACAATTCTTAAAAAACGAGCAGTATAAAAAAAAGGATGCTTTGTCCGAATTTAATGAACCCCTAGAGGTTTAGCAGCAGGTCTAGACAGGGATGAGAGACACCGAGGCAGAGAGTCGTAGCGTACCACCGACAAGTGCAGAACCACTGCACTGTGCTCACACACACACACACACACACACACCAGTGGTGGTAAGTAACGAAGTAAAAATACTTCGTTACTCTACTTAAGTATTTTTTTGGGGGATCTGTACTTTACTTGGGTATGTTTTTTTTGCATCTACTTTCACTCTTACTCCACTACAATATTAAAGGAAAAATTTACTTTTTACTCCGATACATTTCTCCGTGCCCGCTCCGAGTATTTATTACACTTGGCTTTCCAAACCAATGAAAAACATGGTTTTCTTTTGAAAAAAAAAAAAAAAAAAAAAAACCCGCACGCGCTCGCGCTCTTTGCCAGCACGCTCGCTCATAGCAGTTCATTTCGTCAGTTCAGTGGAAGATGATGACCGCAGAAACAGTAGCAGCTCTCGCTGTCAGCAGAAATGATCCCAAGATTCCCTACAGAGATCACCCATGGCCATCTCAAGGATATGTTTGAATTCAATGAAGTTTGGAGATTCGTATCGGCTGAAATGTCTTCTTTGCCTGCCACGGCCGTGTTACAGTGCATTCTATCTGTACCACGCGACGTAGCCTACACATCACACGTGAATGAATAGGTACGGGACACTGCAATTCACCAAAGTTGATTATTTGCATAAGCCTTGCCGGTTAAACATTTAATTCACGTGATGATGCGTTGTTCTAACGTGCGCTTTCCTGAGCGCATACTCGCCGCTCGCAGGCACCAGAAGCCTGTCAAACAGCGCCTGAATACTGGACTAAGTTATCTTTCGAGTCTTGTTATGCTAATACTGTTAAATACACACAGCGTTTACTTAAACAGAATTGGCTATGTCGAAAGCAAACATTTGAGAGAAAATCTGGTGTAATATGCGTCTACATTAAACGCGTCGCGTGCTGGTCTAAAAGCGACAGTGGTAAATAGTACTGCAGCTTGTACTTAAAGGGATAGTTCACAAAAAAAAAAACATAAATTTGTCATTATTTACTCACTCTAATGTTGTTTCAAACCTGTATTAATTTCTTTCTTGTGCTAAACACAAAAGAAGATTTTTTTTTTTGAATGTGGTAAACAGTTGCTGGTCCCCATTAACGTCCAGGAGAGAGAAAAAAACTAACGTTCCCTTTCGTAGTCACTTCGAGTTACGTCAGAAGTGACGGAGATTGGGGGTTTCGCATAGAAAGCCAATCCTCTTCGAGTATTAAAACACGAGCCAATGGCATGCAATGCCTTGGGGCTGCGGAAATTTGCATAGCGTACTCCGCCCTACTCCGTGAGTATAAAAGGAGGAAGTGAACGCAACCGCAGTATGTTTTCGCTTCGGAGCCAAGAGAACCTCTTCACTCCTGAAAGCACTGTTCAAGACTCTTCGAGACGAGCGTCCTCTTCAGTGTTGGTGTGACGGCGGTACCCAGCGAGATTCTGCATCGCCTGCGATCTGAGCAGTGGTCTGCCAGACTTTGCGCTTCTCCCTGGTCGCTTCAGCGCTGAAAGAGTGAATTTCCTCCTCTCATTGAAAGAGCTGCACGCGCACGTCTTTTTAAAGACGGTTCGCCCGTGCTCTTCTGGGTGTGATTGATTTCTGTCGTCATCTGATGGTCACGATCGCTGCTTTGTATGCCTGGGCATTTCAGCATGCAGTAGCAGCGTTCGTGGATGACTCATTTTCCTTCTGTGGGAACATGACCATCTCTACACTGAGGTCGAGACTCAATGATCTCACTTGAGTGAGAGTCCCGGTCCCCCCCGCTCGATCGGTTTCCTCCATAGGGGGCCCGTCGACCCGGGGACCTGGTGATTTACGGTGATGGTGTGGGATAAGCCCCGACGATTCCTCGGGCCACACCTCCCGCCTCAGTGCGAGAGCCAGCGAGCGTTAGTTCGATTCAGTCGGTTGCTTCTTCGGTGGCACCGGCTGCTTCGGGCAGCGCTCCAGATGATGACGCGATGTCGATCACAGCATCACTAGGCGGGCTTGACTCCTCGGGAAGTGAGGATGCGGCCGCGTTGCCTCCCTCGGGAGCGTCAGCGCCGCCGTGTCTGATCCCGCGATGATGGCCGTGCTATCTCGGGCGTCCGTGAGCATCGGGTGGGGGTGGAACTCCGCCCCTCCCCGATCTCTCGCGGCTGAATAATTGGTTTTTGGGTAACGCTGCCGCCTTACGGCCACGGCCAACCCCAATTTCCTTTTTTCCCCGAGTTGCATGCGGAACTGACACGCACTAAAAAATAAAAAAATAAAAAATAAAAAAAAAAAAAGCGTGCTTAGTTCCCCGCCCTTCCTCCCCTCGGCGATGCGGCTGTCTGTGGGTACGCTGGGGCTCCCCCGGTCAACCGGCGGTTGCTCTCAGATGCCCCTCCAAAGCCTATGGGTTCTCGTCGTCTATGGCGGCGCGATTCTGTAGAGCGGCGGGACAGGCAGCCTCCGCCCTGCATATGATGAGCACCTACAAAGCTAGCTGCTCAGGAATGTGCACGAGGAGGTGACGGACCAAGCGAGCTGCGAGCCTGTCGCCTACCTTGTCCTTAAACGGGTCACGGAGGCGGTCGCTCGCTCCCTTGGTCAGGTGATGCCCACCGCTGTGGTCCAGGAGCGTCATAATGTTCGGCGGTGCGGTCCAGGACTTTGCCCAGCACTTCTCGACCGCCTAGGAGCAGACGAAGGCGGTTTCTCTGCCCCGACGGCCAGCTGCTGCCTCCAACCAGCCGTCGGCTCGGACGCCTCCGCCAGCTCGCCGCCGAGGACGCCCCCCCTGCGGCTCCCTTCCCTCCCACGCGGCCCCAGCAGCAGCCTTCAGCCGGTTCGCGTCGCGGAGGAGGCCACAGGTAAGCGTCCCAAGAAAAGAGCCCCCCCTCAGGCCGCGTGCCCCGCTAGATGCCAGGCGAAGCGATGTTCCTGAGGCGGGCCGCTCAGTGATAGTGTCATGGTTTTTCTCAGGAGGCGGTGGCAGGGCCCCTCCTTCCCCGGTGGAGGGCCGGTGGAGAATCTTTTGTTCTAGCTAGCTCCCTGAGCTGGTTGAGGAAAAGCTGACACTGTCATTGAGCACACAGACTGGAATGAGCGCGCACGACGTCCAGTGCGTCGCCCCGTTCATTCCTCTCTGTCTCGGAGGGCGCGGAAGGGTGCGTGTGTCGTCCCCGGGCTACGCCAATCCCTTCCCCCTCTGTCGCCAGACCCCCGGCAGAACAGACCCCCGTGGAACGCTCTGCCTTCCCTGGTCTCTTCTGTCGGGGAGCGGGTTTCGACGGTGCATCCGGACGGGGTAACTCCTGCACGCATGCCGGTCGACCCGCCTCGCTGCCCCTCCGGGGGGACGTCTGTGGTTCGCATGACCCCGTTGGCTCACTTCCTGGAAGCCTGGCTAGCGCTTCCCGGGGTTCCCGCTGGGTCATCAGAACGATCGGATTCGGCTACGCGATTCAGTTCGCACGGTCTCTTCCCCGCTTCAGGGGAGTTCGCTCCACGATGGTTGGTGGCAATGCCCCAGTCTTGAGAGCGGAGATTGCGACCCTGCTGGCGAAGGGTGCAATCGAGACGGTCCCTCCAGCCGAGGTGAGGTCCGGGCTTTACAGCCCCTACTTCATTGTCCCCAAGAAAGACCGGTGGGTTACGACCGATCCTGGACCTGCGCATTTTGAACCGTTCTCTCCATCGACTACCGTTCAAAATGCTCACGGCCGAACGCATTTTCGAATGTGTTCGGTATCAGGATTGGTTTACAGCGATCGACCTGAAGGACGCGTACTTCCATGTCTCCATTCTCCCTCGACACAGACCGTTTCTTCGGTTTGCCTTCGAGGGCCAGGCATACCAGTACGCCGTTCTCCCATTCGGGTTAGCTCTGTCCCCTCGCGTCTTCACGAAGATCGTCGAGGCAGCCCTTGTTCCCCTTCGCGAACACGGGGTTCGCATCCTGAACTATCTCGACGACTGGCTGTTACTAGCACACTCTCGAGCTCAGGTTTGCGAACACAGAGACCTGGTGCTACGGCACCTAGCCCGTCTGGGCCTTCGGGTCAACCGGGAAAAGAGCAAACTTTGCCCCGTGCAGAGGATCTCTTTTCTCGGCATGGAGATAGACTCGGTCGCCATGTCCGCGCAGCTCACGAACGAGCGCGCGCACTCACTGCTGGCTTGTCTTCGACAGTTCGAGGGCAAGAGTGCGGTTCCACTGAAACTATTTCAGAGGCTCCTGGGGCATATGGCATCCGCGGCCGCGGCAACGCCGCTCGGTTTGCTTCATATGAGACCGCTTCAGCTGTGGCTTCGCGATCGAGTCCCGAGGTGGGCATGGCATCGCGGCTCGCTCCGAGTTCCAGTGACTCCGACGTGCCGCCGATCCTTCTTCCCGTGGTCGAACCTCAGCTTTTTACGGACAGGGTCCCTATTCAGCGAGTTTCCAGGCATCTCGTTGTCTCCACGGATGCGTCTACCACGGGTTGGGGTGCCATGTGCAATGGGCATGCAGCCGCCGGTTCCTGGACAGGAGCCCAGCGCCTCATGCACATCAATTGCCTCGAGCTGTTGGCAGTACGGCTCGCCCGGCACCGCTTCCGAGCGTGCTCTAGGGCCAGCATGTGCTTGTCCGCTCAGACAACACTACGGCAGTAGCGTACATCAACCACCAGGGGGGGTCTACGCTCGCGCCGGTTGTCGCAGCTCGCCCGCCACCTCTTGATATGGAGTCAGAAGCACCTGAGGTCCCTTCGTGCAGTTACATTCCTGGAGACCGGAACCGGGCAGCCGCGAGCTGTCCCGGGCCCGTCCCATCTCCGGCGAATGGCGACTCCATCCCCAGTCGGTCCAGCTGATTTGGGACCAGTTCGGGGAGGCACAGTTAGACCTGTTCGCCTCTCGGGACTCGTCCCACTGCGCCCAGTTTATTCTCTGACCCGCGGCTCTCTCGGCTCGGATGCGCTGGCGCACAGCTGGCCACGGGGCCCACGCAAGTGTGCGTTCCCCCAGTGAGCCTCCTTGCACGGGTGTTGTGCAAGATCAAGGAGGACGAGGAGCAGGTCTTGCTGGTAGCCCCCTACTGGCCCACCAAGACGTGGTTCTCCGAACTCTTGCTCCTCGCGACAGCACCTCCTTGGCCTATTCCTCTGAGACCGGACCTACTCTCTCAGAGACGGGGCACTCTGTGGCACCCTCGTCCCGATCTTGGAGGCTGCACGTGTGGCTCCAGGACGGGACGAGGCAGGTTTGAGTTCGCTGCCACCTGCGGTGGCGGCAACCATCACTTCCGCAAGAGCGTCGTCCACGTGACACCTTTATGCGTTGAAGTGAAACCTCTTCGTCAATTGGTGTTCTTCTCGCTGAGAAGACCCCCGGAGATGTTCGATCGGAGTCATGCTTCCTTCCTGCAAGAGGGGTTGGAGCGCAGGCTGTCGCCCTCCACCCTTTGGATTATGTCGCGGCCATTGCCGCGTCTCATGTTGCAGTGAAAGGTAAGTCTATGGGAAGCATGACCTGGTCGTCAGGTTCCTGAGGGGAGTGAGGGGGCTAAATCCGCCTCCCTCCCCTCCTGCCCTCTGGGGACCTCTCAGTAGACCTGGGTGCTCTGCAGAGGCCTCCCCTGGAGCCTTTGCAGTCGGTAGAGTTTTTGCCCTGTCCTATGTGACAGCACTCCTGATTGCATTGGTATCCATCAGGAGAGTAAGGGACCTGCACGCACTCTCTGTTGACGAAGTGTGCCTGGAGTTCGGGCCGGCTTACTCTCACGTATTCCTGAGACCCCGGCCTGGATATATGCCCAAGGTTCCTACCACTCCCCTCCGGGACCTGGTGGTGAACCTGCAAGCGCTGCCCCTGGAGGAGGCAGACCCAGCCTTGGCACTGCTCTGTCCGGTACGTGCTCTCCGCACCTATGTCGACAGAACGCAGTGTTTCAGGACCTCAGACCAGCTCTTTGTCTGTCATGGGGGGAGCCAGAAGGGAAGGGCTCTCTCAAAGCAACGGCTGTCCCACTGGTTAGTGGATGCCATTGCTTTGTCTTACCAGCAGCAAGGCCTTCCGTGCCCCCTTGGTGTGACGGCCCATTCCACTCGGAGTGTAGCCTCCTCTTGGGCTTTAGCGCACGGCGCCTCGCTAACAGACATCTGCAGAGCTGCAGGCTGGGCGACACCCAACACCTTCGCCAGATTCTATAATCTGCGAATTGAGCCGGTATCCTCTCACGTACTCGTTTCGGCCAGTTCTGGATCCGCTCAGGTGTCTTCGCTTGCTCGCCACTCCACTCCCCGGACTGGATAAGTGCGATATTTCCTCAGTTCTTCCATTGAAGTCTTGAGTCCTCCAGCACCGACGATGCGGGCACCACTGCGTGGCTCTGGATGCTAGCTAGGTGCCTCCATGCGCACGGTTCCCCATGGTAACCGTCTCATGTGTATTATCCACTGTAAGCCTCTCTGAGCATGTGTCTTCCCTTGGCAAGCCATCTGCCACCCCTGGAGTTTAAATCAGTAGCCACCTGCGGTTGGTACTCCAGTGTTCCATATGCGTTCCTATGTGGCCATATGTGTATTCTTAAGTCCTCCCTTCGGTAGGCAGCTGGTAGCATGTCCCCTTCGGGATATGTTTCCCAGTGTACCTTGGTAATCCTGTGTCAAAGTCGGATCCCCAAAAAAAAAAAAAAAAAAAAGAGGTAAGGCTCGGGGGTTCAGTCTTTCGCAGGGCACTGGAAGACAGCTTGAAGATGGCGTGATGGCACAGACCCCCAATCTCCGTCACTTCTGACGTAACTCGAAGTGACTACGAAAGGGAACGTCTCGGTTACGTATGTAACCCTCGTTCCCTGAGTAGGGAACGGAGACGTTACGTCTCCCTGCCACTTCTGCTGTATCGCTGGGTAGAGGCCGAGTTCAGTCTTGGCTCCTCAGCGAAGACATACTGCGGTTGCGTTCACTTCCTCCTTTTATACTCACGGAGTAGGGCGGAGTACGCTATGCAAATTTCCGCAGCCCCAAGGCATTGCATGCCATTGGCTCGTGTTTTAATACTCGAAGAGGATTGGCTTTCTATGCGAAACCCCCAATCTCCGTCACTTCTGACGTAACGTCTCCGTTCCCTACTCAGGGAACGAGGGTTACATACGTAACCGAGACGTTAAACACTGGGGACCAGCAACTGTTCGGTTACCCACATTCAAAATAACTTTTATTTTCAACAGAACAAAGAAACTTATTTGGGTTTAAAGCATCTTGAGAGAGTAAATTAAGACAATTTTTATTTTTGAGGGAACTATACCTTTAGTGTTAATAAAACAAACAAACAAAAAAAACACACAAGGAGAAAATCACTCACTGACTGAGAACTTTAATAGTAGCTTTAATAAAAATCAATAATTTTTACAGTGAAGTCTTGTTGTAATAACAAAGAAAATAATAACAAAGATTTTTATCTTCGCCACTGGCCTAAATGTATGCCTTTCTTTTTTTTTCTTTTGTTACCTAAGTCTTTGTTTTTAACAGGGACATTAGTTTGGCTGTAATGAACAGCCACTTGCAAAATAGTAAAACCAACTTGAAAAATAATCGTGATAAAAAATCCTGATCGTGATTTTCCTAAAAAAAATCGTGATATATTTTTGCCATATCGCCCACCCCTGAAATGAAGTAGGCCTATAGCATTATTTACAAACCAGTTATTTAAGAGTTGTCAGTCATTCATAAGATCACTTGTGTAAGTAAATGTAGTAAATACAGGTAGTTATAAAGCATTTAGTAGTGGTCAGTTAACTATTTGTGTGAGCTCATCTAAAGTGAGTAGGCTATTCATGACTTGTAAAGCATTTATTAAGGAGATTTAAGGGAGATCAATCTTCTAAACAGTAAATGTAACTGTGATCTAGAACATAGAAATATTTAACAGCCTTTAAATCTCCTGTTATTGTCTCTTATGATTGCAAATCTAACAAATTCTTAATTGCAGTATGTAATCTCATCATTTGTTCAATTAAATAATTGCATATCATCCCCAAAATAATTGATCTGCATAATTATTTATATTTACAGTTCATGGAATATTTACTTTTACTTTCGGTACTTAAGTACTTCGGATAAAATCGGATACTTTTGTACTTTTACTCAAGTGATGTTTGAATGGAGGACTTTCTACTTTTACTGGAGTAATATTTTATTTAGGTATATATACTTTTACTCAAGTACAACTTTTGAGTACTTTTACCACCCCTGACACACACACACACACACACACACACACACACACACACACACACACACACACACACACACACACACACACACACACACACACACACACACAGGGATGTTAATTCCAAGCACTGAACACGGTGAGAAAGATACCGTCACCCAAATAAGAATCCTCTGCCCCCGGTACTCAGGCCCTGCTAACACACACAAAGGGTATACGTCAAATTCAGAAAATAATAATAAAAAAACACTTTGATAGCTGGAAAGGTTATTAACACCTAAATCAAGAAACCAAAATAATTATAATTAGTGAATTGGATTAAACAGTTAGTTGAAACTAAATCCAAATGTCAACAGTAGCAAAATGTATAAAGAAATAATTAAAGAAAATAAACCAAACTTCCGTCAAAATTATTAATAATAATTAAAAAAAAAATTCAGGCAGGTGGGAGCAAAATACCCCAATCCAAAGAAATGAACTATTATTTCAAAAAAAAAAAAAATTGAAAAATAGATAACTCAACTTTGGAAGCAAAATCAAATGAAAAAAACAATTAGAAAAATAAATTAGATCGAGAGAGGAACAAGGATTACAGTTCAAAAGCAAAATCAAATACAAATGAGAAAACAATTAGAAACATCCAAATGAATTAAATTGAGAGAAGAGCAGATATAATATACAAAAATATACAAAAAATAGGCAAAGAAATCGACATGCAAAACAAAATTTGCCATGGTTTAACAAAACTATTTGGGACATGATGAAAAAGCGAGATGTGGCTCTAAAAATATTTCTTAAATCAGGACTACCAACGGATCGACTTGCCTTTACAAGTCAAAGAAATAAAGTTACAACTGAGCTTAGAAAGGCCAAAGCCAGTTTTTTTCTTGAAACCATCAGAAATGCACAAGGAAATAGTAGAATAATTTGGAAAACTATTGATAAATTGATTGGAAAAGAAAAGTCAAAATGTGAGAATATTCGTCTCAATATTAATGGAAAAATAATAGCCGACTCTTTTGCAATTGCAACAAATTTTAATGAATACTTTTTAACAGTTGTCCAAAAACTGGCTAACAATTCTAAAAATGTTCTTCCTCCTCTCATAATCAGTACTCATAATCAATTTTAACCTTAGTTTAATAACTAATACAATAGTTGATAAAATAATTACTACGCTAAACAGCAGCAAAGCAAAAGATATTTATGGACTTGATACTTCTTTTCTGAAACAATATAGGGACATTTTCTCTGAGCCATTAACAACAATGATTAATCAATCGATTAGTGAGGGCATCTTTCCAGCAGCCCTAAAACCGGCGATTGTCACCCCTATATTTAAATCCGGAAACAAACAAGATATAAACAATTATCGTCCAATAAGCATCCTTCCAGTTGCGTCAAAAGTGCTAGAGAGGGCTGTGGTAGAGCAACTTACTACCCACTTTGACTCACATGCTCTTTTAAACGCAATGCAATTTGGCTTCAGGCGGAAATACTCAACAGATTCTGCTTGTTGCTACCTCCTAGAAACTATCAGGGCATACGTGGATCAGGGAAGGGTGGTGGGAGCAGTCTTCCTTGATCTGCGTAAAGCTTTTGATACTGTCAATCACCAGATACTTTATAGTAAGTTGCATCAATACAATCTTTCTGAGCACACCCAAAAGTGGATAAAATCTTATTTGAGCGACCGACATCAGTGTGTACGAGTGAACAATATCCAATCAGCGTTTAGAGCTACTTCGATGGGAGTGCCGCAAGGGTCTATTTTAGGACCCTTGCTTTTTAGCATCTATATAAATGACCTCCCCAGGGTGTGTTCTGACGTAGATGTAATCATGTACGCTGATGATACTGTGATCTTTACCTTTGGGGACAATGAGCTGGAGGTTGCTGACAAATTATCAAGAGAAATGCAGAAAGTTGCAGAATGGTTGCAGACGTCTTGCCTGACCCTAAACGTTGACAAAACAGTTTCAATGTTTTTTTTTTCAAATAAACGTAAAATACAACAAACTCAAGGGATTCTAGTAAACGGACAAAAAATTAAAAATGTAAATTAAATAAAATATTTAGGTTCAGTACTTGATTCTAACCTTAGTTTTAAAAGTCATATAAAAAAACTCAGTAATAAATTAAAATTTAATTTGATGAACTATAAACATATTAGAAATTCACTATCTACGGAAGCCTCAAACACATTCCTTAATACTATGATTGTTTCACATCTTTTGTATTGCATGTCTAGTTGGTCTCAGGCGGGTAAAACCTCGCTAAAGTTTCTTGAATCATTATACAAAAGGGCTATACAAATTCATGATAAAAAGTCTCGCTACTACCATCATTGTAAAGTATTAAGTAAATATAACATTTTAAATTTTGAAAATCGTATTAAATATAATCAAATTTCTTCTCTATTTAAAATTATCCATAACATCGCTGCACCTCCTTTAAGAAAATTTGTGACACTAAATTCGGAGAGAAATTGTAGAACCACACGGTCGACAGTTAGAGGAGAGTGCAGCGTTCCAGAACGTAGAACCACATATGGTCAGGGACGTGCACAGGAATTTTGAGGGGCAGTTGCTCTGACCTGAAAAAAGGGCACCCCCCCCCCCCTCCTCCTCCCCCCTCACGGGCTATATGAAGGAATATATTCAGTTGAATTTGTCACCTTCCAAATTGCCTTATCTAGCCGTGTTTATGTCCAAACGCAATGCCTCATCTTATGGTCTTATTATTATTTATAAAGATTGCAAAATGTCAGAGATGAGACAAATGAGCAAAAGAGCTCCTCATATTGTTGTTAATTGTTTTTTTTAAATTATTATTATTTATTTATTTATTCGAAAAGAAATAATCTGGATTGAATGGAAAAACTCGAAAAAATAAAAAACGCTTAGATTTCGGGAAAAAATACAATCCTTTTTTGCCAATCCTGACCTCCCCCTGCATGGGGCCCTAAGCAAAATTCTGCTAAGGGGCCCTCTACCTGATCTGTGATGCCGTGAGCCATGTAAACCATTTGCCATTGCCACTCAATACCGCCCATACAATCCTCCCTCCTTTAAACAAAACAGTCAAAGAACAAGTACAACAATATAGAACAGAATGAGGTTCAAACAAACAATATTTACTGAATAAAGCATTTTTATAGAATGTTAAGATAACAAGTGAATAATAACGTAAACATAAATAAGAAGAAAATAATAAAGTACAACCCTGAACTTTGGCTTTTGGGATTAATTTTGATTCAATCTACAGCCAGGGTATTTTCGGAATCAGTAGCCTATGATTTTTATTTATTTATTTTTTTTATGCATGTTGAAGCAAATCTTGATTTATTGTTATTTACTGAGGGATTTGCATTCATATTGACCAGAATGTCCAGCTAATCATCATTTTAAATTCAATATAGCCTATAAATCAATAGTCAATCAATGTCAAATTGCCAATACATTGGTTTCTATCTTGCATAATTAGTGCAGTTGTTTAGAGTTTTTAACTAAACTGAGACTAGATAATCAGTGTCTTTATAATGTGTACTTTGATTGGGAGTGCCATCATTCACATATTGTACAGTATTTCTGGTCTCCACATTTCTGCTTGAAAAATGCGAGTTTCATTTCGTGCACGCGCATATGAATGCAACACACGCGACGCGGTTTCCGAGCTGCAGTAAACAAACACTGTTGTTGCACTTTGTCGTTTATCAAAAACAAAACGTAATAAATAATGGTATTTTACTCTCACTTTTGTCAGGCAAAAAGTGATGCAAGAGATGCACTGCCTGCCCAGATAGGTTAGCAAGACCAAAAACCATCAAACTTTGCTGACATCAAACTAGAGAGGAGAGAACACATGTTTACCTGACCTGCTGGTCCCGCAATTCACTCTCATGTTTTTCTTCTTCCTCTTTTCGTGACGAGAAGGATAGTTTCGCTTCATTTTGTCATGGACTTCGTACACATTAATTAGCGCGCGACACGAGATGGAGGCGCGGCCTGAGTAATTTGCGGTGCCTTACCATACACACCGGTCGCGTGCAGTCTATGGTCGCGTGCGGCACTGCAGCCACGTAAACAGTTTGACTTTCACTTTCAGTGCCCGAATGGAAGTGAATGAGGCTTTGCGATTTTTATATTATTTTTTTGTCTAGGCCTACGTGAAATTCTCCATTGTACGATTTTTTTTTTCCCTCGGAAGGGCAACCTGAGTCGAGAAGGGCATATGGGCAGTTGCCCGGGCAACCTGAGCAACCCCCCTGTGCACGTCCCTGCATATGGTCAACAATCTTTTTCTTATAAAGCAGTGAGCCTTTGGAATACTCTTCCAAATGAAATTATAGCACATTTACACGCCTGACCAAACAGTGGTTATTAACAAATCAAACCTGTACGCACTGAATGACTGTGATACGAATGATGCAAACTGTGAATGAATGAGTTAAAGATTCTTGTAGTGGAGAGTGTTATATGATATGAGTAAAGTGATGCTTCTGTGTTCGAATCAACTGTGTATTATAATTTTGTATATAATTTTTAATTGTTGTAAGTATACCATCAACCTGTCCAGGGACTGCAGGCGGAAACTAGCATTTTTTTGCTATAACATCTCTTCTTTCTTAGATTAATGATTTTTTGTGCATTGTCCCTGATCAAATAAATAAATAAATTCAAATTCATGTGCAGTTGTGTGTGTGCGTCACACGTTAAATGTTTTAAAATGTAACACAACATTCAAATGCAAATATGCACCCTCCCCCACTTGAAAGGCTGTGTGTCCACCAAAGCGTTTTTCCACACGCCTGGCGTACATGTTTTCAATTGTTTTCAATGGGAGCGCCGCGTTTTTTTAAACGCCATGAATCAAAGCAGCTCCGGAGATTAGGCTGGCGTTTTTAGTATATCGTTTTTTTTTGGAATTCAAGAACAATATAGGCTATAGGCTACAAATTGAACATGGTTCATTTTTTGTAAAACTTAAAAACTGGCCTTTACTTTTCTTGACGACTCCTTGGTAGCTTTTGTTTGAAGGCATTCAATTGCTCCAAAAACACAAACGTTATAAACATAACTGCACTTAATAACAACGGATTAATAAACTGTACCCACGAGTTCCTAATCCGTGCTCTCAGATTGCTAAACCGTGCCCTCAGTTTTTGCAATCTGTACCCACAAATTCATAAACCATGCCCACGCTTTCGCAATCCGGACTCACGGATTTGTGGCTCGTCCCCCAGAGTGTGCCGCATGATTCAACCAGGCCTCCTGTTTAGATGCGGGATGCATTGCATTGTTTTTAAAATCCTTTTTTAAAATTGATAATTTGTTGTATTTAAAAAAAATAAATACATTTAGTATACTTTTATCTTTAAAGTAAATTTTTAGAGGAAAAAGCTCAGTATAATAAGCGAAAAAATAAAAATAAAATAATAATAACACACAGTTCAAAAACTGCAAAAGGTTTGTTTATAAGTTATAAATTATTTTATGTTAAATATATTACTGTCTTCGGTGAACTCATTCATAGTAATAAACGCAAATAATAATTAGCTAACAAATCAAAATGCATTTAGGCTACATAGGCCTATTTAGAAGACGCTTTTATCCACAAAAAAAAAGAACAAAGCAATTCGTCAAATGTCAGTCTTAGACAATAATAATGGGCTAAGATTCTAACAAACAAACAGGTTTTTAACGCATATCCAACTGTTTGTATGAAGCGTGCACTCCTATCAACAGTGGGACAATTTAAAATAATCTAGCATTTCTGGTCATACGGAAAAAAAATACATAATACATTATTTGCAACTACTTTTATTTGTGTAAACTCACAATAACAAGAAAACGTCGTTATTTTTCAGACACATTTATTATGATTAGCCTTTAAATCACCTATAAATCATCTCACTATGCTTCCCGAGACATGCTCTTCTCATTTAGCACTGCGGGCAAAATATAGTTTTTAGAAAGTAAAATCTATTTTTTTTTTCATATTAATTTGCGAATATTTTAAATGTTTAATAAAGGTAAAAAGTCAATGTTATTTATTTTTTTGTGCACAAACACTTGGATAGCCTATGCGTCAAAATCTTGTGTTTAGGCCTATTTGTGATAATCTCAGCCCTGTTTTATTATTGTCTAACCTGTATTATGACTGACATTTGACGAATTGCTTTGTTTCTTTTTTTTTTGTTGATAAAAGCGTCTTATATCTAAATACAGTATGTAGCCTAAATGTAATAATAATAGCATATTATTATTATTAGGCCTATTATTTGCGTTTATAACTTTAAATGAGTTCACTTAAAACAGGAATATGTTAATCATAAAACAATTTATGAATGTTTTATTTTTATAGGCCTATAACTTCGTGTTTGTGTTAGGCTATATTTATTTATTTATTTTTTTGTAAGTGAAGTCCTTTTAAAAACAATGCATCCCGCATCTAAACAGGCGGCCTGGTTGAATCATGCTGCACATTCTCGGGGACGAGCCACAAATCCGTCCGGATTACAAACCCATGAGTACGGATTGCGAAAGCGTGGGTACGGTTTATGAATTTGAGGGTACAGATTTCAAAACCTGAGGGCACGGTTTACAAATCTGAGAGCACGGATTAGGAACTCGTGGGTATGGTTTATAATCTGTGGGCATGAATTGTTAAACCGAGGGAACAGTTTAAGAATCCGTGAGTAGCCTACAGTTTATAAACTGAGCGGACGGATTGCAAAACCGTCGCCTCGGATTGATTTGTGGTTTCACCGGAACGAATGAAACCTCCACAACGGATTGCAGCGTGCGTCCGATTGAAGACAGCACATTTCAGCGCTAGATGAATGAAACGAATGCGGTTAGCTAAGATTTCAAAAGTGGTGGGGACAATATCGACCCTGGCAAAAAGTGGTGGGGACATGTCCCACCCTTCCCCAAGTACAGGCTAGAGTGTTAACCTTGAATTTATCTGCGACCTCAGCTCTCAATTAAGAAGTGACAAATTAAGTCGGACACTTTAAGTAGGCCTAAATAAACAGTTAATAAACTCGCTAATTAACAGCTATCTATTTAAGCTTCAAGAACGGTAGGCTAAAACATATTAGCTGTCAGCCAACAGCATGTAACGAGGTTCGATCTCGCGTCGTTTGGAGGTCAATGAGTTTGAGGATGATGCGTTAACCACACAGCTATCGCTAGACTGATAATGCATCGTTGTCTTATACGATTGTAAAGCCTCATTGATGTACCCTAATATGTTTCGACTGCAATGTTTGAAGGTTTCATTATTTTTTCAATTTAATTTCAGTATTGTGATTAATAAATTAATTTAACAACGTTTCACTTGAATTGATCTGCTACCATCTTTCAATCGCTCTGAAAGAGCCGCGGCGCAGCTGAAGATTACACAAAAAACAGACACTTTTCAAAGTCTGTGATTGTAGCGCCTCTTAGCGGCCAAAGGCAGCAAATACACCTCAACTTTTACCGCCGCGGCAAAACTGCGTCAGGAAAAAACCACATTCTGGTTGTCTACCTACTGTATGTCTCTCGCTTTTGAAAGATTCCCGTTAACTAGGATTTTGCTGGTTATGTCTTTATACAGCAGTCCCACCCAAGCTAAGAATCTCCTAGGAAGCCCAATTTTTTCCAAAACTTGAAATAAGTAATGGTGCGAGACTCGGTCGAATGCTTTTTCAAAGTCTAAATTTAAAACTATCAGCCGAATATTTCTGTCTCTCGCGTAACAGATGGCATCTCTTATCAGAATAAGGCTGTCCGTGATCTTCCTCCCAGGGACAGCACAGGCTTGATCCGGGTGGATCAGGTCTGCTAAAACTGTTGATAAACGTGTTGTTAAAAGTTTGCTAAAAAGTTTACAATCAAAGTTTAAAAGGGTTATAGGACGCCAGTTTTTTATATCAGTCTTGTCATCTTTTTTGTGAAGTAAAGTCATTAAACCGGTCCTAAAACTGTCAGGGAGTTGGTCAGTCTTGTCAAGGTCATTAAAAACAGTCAGAAGGTCTAGTCTTAACCCTTTCACACGTAAGTTTAAAATATTCCAACTGACCCCCCAGCGTGAGTTTTTCAAGGCGACCGTTATTTAGAACTTGCCACTTTAATGTTTCCATGGTGACGCGTCATTGCTTGTCACGTGACACAGCACAACCAGAACAGAGCGGGGAATGAATGATGATCTGCTTTTATGTCATTTTTCCTTTTTTATAAAAAATATTCAAAAATGTAGCTATATCATGAAACACTGATATTCCGATTGTCAAATATGTGCAAGTGGATGGGTTTTGTTTTTTAGACATCTTTATAACGATCGCGTTAGTTGAGCTGTATGCACAACGGGCGTCGCCATTTTAGTTTTGTTTTCAGTTCAGAGAATCGGATCTGTTGGATTTACAACGTCAATTCATCCACTTCTCACCAAATACATGATAGTAAGTGGCTGGTGAACTGGGAGAAGAATAGGATCAAATGTTAAGCTACTTACACAATGTGTATCTGATATGAATAAAATGTGTCGTCTTATTATAATTGAAAGAATTATTATTGCCGCTTCCATAGACATCTGTGTGGTGAGCAGGACGGCCGAGGGACGTGAGAGAAAGTCGTGAGGCCGGTGGTGCGATTGCTAATGAGCAGCACCTGTGAAGCACACCGGTCTCGCATCTCTCACGAAGGAGCGGAGCCATAAAGGGGGAGCGACGGAGTGGATGATCGAGAGAGGAACAGGCCTGCTTTTATTTGTATTTTATATTTTATTTGGTAAGCCAGCAGTCGTCCGTGAGGGGCTGCTGGCCGGTATTTATGTTTTATTTTGGGTAGCCAGCAGTCGTCCGCGAGGGGCTGCTGGCAGGTAATTTGTTTGTTTATTTTATTTAAATAAAGTTTTATTTTATTATTATGATCCGGTTCCTGCCTCCTTCTTCCCTGAACTTTGTTACAATCTGTATGTATTTTACAAGCTCAAAATCATTGTTTTGCTAGTACATATGTGTATTTAAATGTCTGAAACCTAAAATAAACATTATGTGGTTGAAAACACTCAATAGTTGTGATATATGACAGCACTGAGTGCGTCTGTCTCTGGCTGAGCGCCAGCCAACGCGCGAGAGCAAGTTTGAATTTAGCAGTTGCTGACGTGTGCACTGAACGTTCTAATCACACCGGTGTGATCGTACGCTCCAGGGACCAGCCAAGACTGATCACACCGGTGTGATCGTACGCGTGAAAGGGTTAAAATGTCCCAAAAGGTCAAATAAAATTCTAGAGGAAGACCATCAACTCCAGGACTTTTCCCTTTTTTGAATTTCTTAATGCTTTTGTCTATCTACACAGTACACGGTCCCACACACAATCGTGGACACACTCTAGATTTACTTATCAGTATGGGTTTAAACATCTCATCGATTGTTATTAAGGATGTAGCACTGTCTGACCATTTCTGTATTTTCTTTGATATATTAATCTCTCCTGCCATTGAAGCTAGAGCTGTGTCTGTCAAGAAGAGATGCTTAAATGAAAACACTGGTGTGCTATTTATGAAGGCTATAGCTTTAAAACCAAGCATATCTGCTGACTCTGTTGATTTTCTCCTTGATTCTTTTAACTCAAAAGTTAAGAGTGTAATTGATGATATTGCTCCTGTGAAAGTCAGGAAGAATAGTGGCAGTCAAAAAGCACCTTGGAGAAACTCAACAGCTGTGCAAAATATGAAAAGACAATGCAGAAGAGCAGAACGCATGTGGCGGAAGACAAAACTTGTAGTCCATTATAACATCTACAAAGACAGCATCCACGCTTTCAATAGGGAACTAGGCAAAGCCACACAGACTTTCTTCTCAAATATTATAAACAGCAATATAAACAACACACGCACTCTTTTTGCGTAGAGAGACTGACAAACCCCCGAGCCAGATTCCCATAGAAATGCTCTCAGACAGCAAGTGCAGTGAGTTTGCTTCTTTCTTCTCTGAGAAAATCAATAACATCAGAAAGGTGATCAGCACATCCTTGAGTTGCTCTGATCAGACCACAACCTGAGAAAGTAGTTACTATGTCTGATTTCGAAGAAATTGATGACACAATTTTGTCAGCAAAAAAAAAATTACAAAAAAAAAAATTACAGCACCTTAAAACATCAAACTGCGCCCTTGACACACTTCCCACATCTTTTTTCAAAAGTGTGTTAAACTGTTTAGAAGCAGATCTCCTAGAAGTGGTAAATGCCTCACTTCGCTCTGGGAGTTTTCCGAACTCCCTGAAAACTGCAGTTGTCAAGCCCCTCCTGAAGAAGAGCAATCTGGACAAGACCATCTTGAGCAATTATAGACCGATCTCAAATCTTCCTTTCATAGGCAAGATCATTGAAAAGGTTGTCTTCAATCAGCTGAACAAATTCTTAAGCTCAAATGGATATTTTGACAATTTTCAATCTGGTTTCCGATCACATCACAGCACGGAGACAGCTCTCATAAAGATAATAAACGATATTCGCTTAAATACTGATACAGGCAAATTATCCGTGTTGGTACTACTCGACCTCAGTGCTGCATTTGACACTGTTGATCACAACATACTTCTTGACAGGCTGGAAAACTGGGTGGGGCTTTCTGGGATAGTCCTAAAATGGTTCAGGTCATACTTAGAAGGGAGAGGTTATTTTGTGAGTATGGGAGAACATAAGTCTGAGTGGACATCCATGCGGAGTCCCTCAGGGCTCGATTCTTGTGCCACTCCTATTCAACCTGTATATGCTCCCAATGAGCCAAATAATGAAAAAGAACCAAATAGCTTACCACAGCTATGCAGACGACACACAGCTCTACTTAGCCCTATCGCCTAATGACTACAGCCCCATTAACTCCCTGTGCCAATGCATTGATGAAGTAAACGGTTGGATGTGTCAAAACTTTCTGCAGTTAAACAAAGACAAAACTGAAGTTATTGCGTTTGGAAACAAAGATGAAGTTCTCAAGGTGAATGCATACCTTGACGCTAGGGGTCTAACAACTAAAAATCAAGTCAGTAATCTTGGTGTGTCACTAGAGTCAGACCTTAGTTTCAATAGTCATGTCAAAGCAATAACTAAATCAGCATACTATCGTCTGAAAAATATTGCAAGAATTAGATGCTTTGTTTCCAGTCAAGACTTAGAGAAACTTGTGCATGCTTTCATCACCAGCAGGGTGGATTACTGTAATGGCCTCCTCACTGGCCTTCCTAAAAAGACCATAAGACAGTTGCAGCTCATACAGAACGCTGCTGCCAGGATTCTGAGCAGGACCAGAAAATATGAACACATCACACCAGTCCTCAGGTCTTTACACTGGCTGCCAGTTACATTTAGGATTGATTTTAAAGTATTATTACTGGTATATAAATCATTTAATGGGTTAGGACCTCAATATATTGCAGATATGCTCACTGAATATAAACCCAACAGATCACTCAGATCATTAGGATCACATCAGCTAGAAATACCAAGGGTTCACTCTAAGCATGGAGAGTCTGCTTTTAGCTATTATGCCAGCCGCAGCTGGAACCAGCTTCCAGAAGAGATCAGGTGTGCTCCTACAGTAGTCACATTCAAATCCAGACTCAAAACACATCTGTTTAGCTGTGCATTTACTGAATGAGCACTGTGCCGCTGTTCGTCCGACTGTTACTGCACTTCATTTTATTCTAAATAGTTTTAATTTACTGTATTTTATTTTTATCATAATTTTTATTTTTCATTATTTCTTATTTTTTATTCTAAACTGTTTTAATTATTCTGATTTCTTTTGATTATTTTAATTTCCTCTATGTAAAGCACTTTGAATTGCCATTGTGTATGAAATGTGCTATATAAATAAACTTGCCTTGCCTTGCCTTCAATCCCTTGCCTATCTCAGAGAGATTAAAATCATTTGTCATGGCAATATCATCTTTAACTGTTTTCTAGATGTTTGTTAAAATTTCTCTTAAAATGCTATCATCACTTACCTTTTCTTCATACAGTTCCTCATAAAAACCTTCTACCACTGATATTATATCCCGTGTGTCTGTCATTGTTTCTCCTTCTTTATTTCTCAGTTTGACTATTGCTCCACCTCTATCAATGATTTTCTTGAAAAAGTATCTAGTGCATTTTTCGCCTTCCTCGATTTCTCTCTCTTTGCTCCTGAAAATAATGCCTCTGCTTTTGACCTCAACTAGTTCCGACATCTCTTTTTTAACCTCTTTGATTTCTTCACTAAAATCAAACCCACTATTTAAAAGATTAAAATACCTCTGTAGTCTTTTTTGCAACCCAGTCATGCGTCTGTTTTCTTTTTTCTTTTTCTCTATACCTCTTTTCTTAAAAAACTGTCTCGTCCTTTCCTTTACCATTTCCCACCACTGTGCTCGTGAGTCAAAAAAGTCTTGGAGGGTCTGCCATCGGTTGAAATGTTCTCTGTATTCTCTAACGACTTCCTCATCCTCCAACAGAGAGCAGTTCAACTTCCACAGCCCTCCTTCTACTGTCACACCCGAGGGCAGTGAAAGGGTGCAGGATAGCATTATGTGGTCAGAAAAAAAGAGGGGGGATAATGTAGCATCGGTTGGCGGGCAGTCCCTTGTAAAAATGTAGTCAACTAAGTTAAAATCCCTTACTAAATTTTGCAATAAAACCAATGTTTTGTCCATTTTAAAGTCTTCTACCCTCTTCCTATCCCTCTGAGTTAAAACACAGTTAAAATCCCCTGCTACCACTAGGGGAGCCCTACCCAGCATGTGGGGTTGCAATTCTTCTAAAAGCTCATATCGTTCTTGTTTTTCTGTAAAACCATAAACATTAAGAACGTTAAAATCCTTACCTAAAAAAGTCAGATTAGCTAAAATTGCCCGCCCATCCCTCACCACAGTGCTGCCCTTCACCAAAATATTGGGATTTTTGATTAAAATAGCGACACCGTCATTTTTGTTAAAATTGGACCCGCTCCAGATGGAAACTCCTGGGGTCCAAATCTCCTCCCACATCCTGTAATTACTTAAAAAAGGCAGGCCACATTCTTGTAATAAAAACACATCCGACTTAAAAGATTTTAAAAAGGATAAAATGCTCTGTGCTCGAATATTGCTCCTCACACTTTTCCCATTGATGGTGGAGATAGTGAGAGCCATGAGCAGTATGGTAAAAATAATATGAGACATTTAAAAGCATCAAGAGGGGACTACAGAGCTATCGTTAAAATCATGTTATTTCTTGTTGCACTTGCCATTCCTTTTCCCCAGAAAACCTGGGATCAGGGAGGAAAGTGCTCGACACCTCAGGGCTCACAGAGATAACCTCTTGCGAGCATTGGGAAGAGAAGAAACTGTCTCAATCCCACTAGTTGACCCACTAGCCTCAGACACGGTTACGAGGGAGGAAGCCGTTTCCTCCTCTTTATCGTCCGCCTCTTCTTTACCATTATCGTTTTGAGGATTGGCTTCCTCCCTCTGACCAGCTGTTCGAGTTGACTCCGCCCCTGTGGCCGCCCCACTTCCTTCTTGCTGTCCAATCCCCGAGGCTGGCAGGGGGTTTGAATTTCCCGCCAAAACCTCAAGGCCCGCCTCCTTTATCGTTTGATCTTTGGGTGGGGCGGTCATTTTGTTGTTTTTTAGCTTGTTGGCAAAACTTTGGGGGCAGTCTCTGTAGAGATGGGATGATTCTCCGCAGAGGTTGCACTTTCTGCCATTTTTGCACTCTTCAAAAGTGTGTCCAATTTCTCTGCACTTCCTACACACTACTTCTTGGCACGCCTCGGCGAGATGCCCAAGTTGGCCACACTTGCGGCATAGCTTGGGCATCCCTTGATAATGGATGTAACCTCTATTCTCTCCCAACACAATCATAGAAGGAATTTGACTCAGGCCATGGTAGCTGTTGGGATCTGCCCATTGTTTAATGGGCACTCTCCACGCACAGCTCCAGATACCGTCTTCATCTAAAACCTTGACTGGTTGACCACGAATAGAGCAATATCTTGCCAACCATACAGCAATTTCTTCTCCACTAACTGTTTCATTAAACATCCTGACAATCACCACTTTCAGCGAATTATCAGTCAGTTTTTCCAGTGAACATGGAGAAATTGGCTTTACACAATTCATACCGAGCCCAAAAAGTACTTAGCAAGCAAGCAGAAGCAAAACTAACATCAAAGCCATGATTCAGGGGCAGAGTCAACAAGCAGTTTATATCCATAGCTTTAAAACCGAGTGTCTGTTGGATGCACTTCCTGGAAAAGTCACGAGCAGCCGACATGTTGGAGGCACCACTAGCCTGCTGCGGCTAAAATCCAACAATAAATATACAATAAATAAATTAAAACCTGCTTACCTTAAAACCAGAAGATTCCTCGTAGAACGAGTCATCAGTTAAAAGCCGCTTTTCAATGTACCTCCTGAAAGGTGTATGTCCCGTGTGACAAGCAACACACGAGACCAAGTCCAACAAGAGGCGATCGCTGTCTCAGACGTCCGACCAGACCACTTGATCTTAGCCAAAAGGCCGAGAAGCGATGACGCAGAGGACGCCGAGGCGGGGGAGCCGGCAAAGGCCACGCCCACCTGGGCCGCGGCGAGAGGGTCTAAGGTCGCCGGCAAACATGCTCAGTTCAGATTGGTTGACACCGAAAATGGATCACAACAGAGTGCACAGCACGACACTCTGGAGTGCAACCTGGGATTTTGGATCATCAACATTTGAAACTCTGAGGGATGGTAGGACTGGCCCGGTACTACAACCTCACCAAGGCTCGCCCCGATCGGCCCCAAGGTGGCGCTGCAGCGATCAAAAGTACGAAATGGCTCGTAACTCCTCGACCGTCGGTCGCAGACCCAAGTGTCTTACATCACCGGAATCCTTGGCTCGAGCCGAACAAGATGCATGCATCGGATTGGGTGATCACGCGGCGAGATTTTCGGGTAAAAAAGATTTTCTGAAAAACCTACTTTTGCACACTAGTCCTAGGTTTTTTGCCCGATCTGACCCAAACCGGTGCAGAAAGATTCTCTGGAGTCTGACTGCCAACAGGGATTGGGAAACAGTCGGAATTTCCATCCACGTTGGCGACGGTACGCCAAAACGTTGGGGGTGGGCGAGGTGGGCTTTACTGAAATGGCTATAACTCTCCAACGGAATGAGACAATTGTACCCAACTCGGTACACCTGTGTACAGGCTCAGCCCGTGGTCACGTGAAGAGGAATGTGGCGACTGGCCACTTGGTGGCGCTGTAAACAGAAAAAAACACAACATGGGTGGCTGTATATCATGTAACGTTTCACACGTGCACAATGTTTTCATACCACATGATAGAACGCCACATTCCGAACAACTTTGCCTCCAGGACAACTGCTGTGAACTAAATCGTTCGTCAAATATTGGAGATCATTTGAAGAATTAAGAAGAAAAAAGAAAACCCTCCTTACACAGACCGGTCCTAGACTGTTTCGTATCTCCCGAGCAACCACTGCAGTTCAACTCTCTGGACTGCCTCTAGATATTGAAGAAGTGGAGAAAAAAAACAAAAGAACCTCAAGTGGAGCTTTAACAATCTGCCCTTTTAACCAGTGTTGTCCAGGGGAGAGCGCGAACGCAGTCCCCCACTACCATAAATTATGCAGTCGAGATTCCCACATTTGGGGAATTCGCAAGGAGTGGTTTCTACAGTAGTGCATTAAGTGTAGACTCACCGTAGACTCTGACGCGACCGTAGAATACCAATCGGAAAGTAGATATCCTCCCGGAACGTAGACAGCCAATCGTAGACCATAACTGCAGCGAACGTAGACTGCCATTCACAGACCCACTTCTTGGATGTAGACAGCCAATCGTGGAGTGGAGCGACAAGTAATAGTAAAAGCCAGAATTTACGAGCGAAGAAGACGTCAAAAACTCATTGAAAAGTTGAGTGACAACGACAACAAAGTGCAGGGTAAGCCTATCAATTAATTTCAAATTTTAATTTGTATTGACAGTACAGATAGTTTTCTTAACTGTTAGTCAAGGCAATTGCATCTATGATTGTTTTCCTAATCGCGGCATACAGCAGATACAGTATACAAGCGTTTGATGTCTGCCTTATAATGCTGTACCTAATAGTACTGCCTTATAGTACTGTACTTAATAAGTACCTTGTAAATTTGTTAGCAAAATATCACAACATATGTTCATATTGACAAGCAGCATTAAAGGTTCTCTAAGCAATGCTGGGCCTAAACATTTTTGTCATACATCAAACGTCTCCTCACTATCTGCCTCGCTAGCTGCCTGTCCCCTAAACACACTGTAAAAAAACGCGGTCTCTGTAGACACCACAGGCTCCACAAACGGCAACAAAAACAATCATGTCTTACCCGGACCACGAAACCTAACAAACAGTGTTCCAGCCAATCACAAGAAGTATTTGAGGGTGGGTCTGGGGGGTTAGTGCGCGTGCACATGGTGTGTGTGTGTGTGAAGGAGAGCAGCGAAGCATCAGAGGGAAGTTTGAAAAATTACCGACACACGACCAAAGAGACGTCGTTCTGAGGAACAAATTAAAAAGAAGAAGGAGTCGGATAAAGAACGTGCAAAGTTCCAAATTTACATCGGTAGCAAAGCTTTTGAACGATGGCAAGAACTCCGGCAGCAGAAGGGCTTACAGTCCGACATTCAGGTTGCTCTGTTTTTGCTTGACAGGTGGGTAACGTTAAATTGTTTTTTTTCTTCTAAATTGACGCTTATGTTCGCCAAACCCACACAAGGATATAATTAGCTAGAACTATGCACGTTCACAATTATTTCAGGAAGCACGGAAGGGAGGGGGAGGAGATGAGATGCGGAGGAGGGAGGGTCTAGCTCCGATTTGTTTGAAAATATTCGAACGTCAACACCCAGGATCGCTTTGAGAACCTTTAATGTGACATTAGTATACAAGCATTTGATGTCTGCCTCATAATACTGAAAAGTACAATGTTATCTGTTGAGATATTTTTGTTACAAATTTACATTGTACGTTTCAGTATTATGAGACAGACATCAAATGCTTGTATACTAATGTCACATTAATGCTGCTTGTCAATATGAATAGGCTATATGTTGAGATATTTTTTTATTCATATTGACAAGCAGCATTAATGTAACATTAGTATAAAAGCATTTGATGTCTGTCTCATAATACTGAAAAGTACATTGTAAATTTGTTAGAAAAATATCACAACATATGTTCAAATTGACAGTAGTAGGCATGCGTCTGTCAAGAATGACAATGCTTGGGTAGTTCACATTAGTCCATGTTGGTTAACTTCATCCGTCTTTCCCTCAACTTTAGAAGGTTGTTGGCGTGGTCTAGTTGTCTTCCTTTGTGAAGTTGAGCCCTCCACTGATCCCGATTCCTTGATGCTACGGTCCATGATTCAGGTTGAATGCCAAAGTCCACAAGATCTCGCTTGAGTACATCTTTAAAGCGAAGCTTTGGTCTTCCAATGTGACGAGTTCCCTCTTCCAGAACGCCATGGAGGATAGAATGAGGGATGCGGGAAGGTGGCATTCTGTTTACATGTCCTGCCCATCTAAGACGAATAAATTTGAGCCTAGATGATAGAGGTCCTGAATTAGTTATCTTAAAGAGTTCCTCGTTTGTCATCTTGTCTTCCCAGGTTTTTCCTATGATGAACCGCAGGTTTCTGGTGTGAAAAGCACTGAGTCTACTTTCTTGTGGGCGATAGGTTGGCCAGCTTTCTGCTCCGTAGAGGAGAATGCTCAGAACACAGGCTTCATAGATTCTGACTTTAGTTCGGACAGACAGGTACTTATTCCGCCAAACTCGTTTAGTGAGTCTTCCGAAGGTAGAAGCTGCTTTACCAATTCTGGTACCCAATTCAAGATCAAGTGTTGCATTTCGAGTTATTGTAGAACCCAAATAAATGAAATTTTCAACTTCTTTAAGTGGGGTCTCATTGATTGTAAATGTATGAGAGTCATGGGCATGTGACATTGTAACAGTCTTTTTCAGGCTAATGGTGAGTCCGAATTTGTCACATGATTCGGCTAATCGATCTATCAGGATTTGAAGCTGATCTGGAGATGACGCGCATAAAGCAGCATCATCAGCGTAGAGTAGTTCACGCACAACAAATTGCTGGGTCTTTGTTTTAGCTTTAAAACGAGACAGATGGAAGAAATCACCATCGTTTCGTGACAATAGAGAGACACCAGTGTTGTTGTCCAGGTCTTCGTATGCTCTTTTGACTACATATGAGAAGTAAATACCAAACAGTGTAGGCGCTAATACACAGCCCTGTTTTACACCTCGTTTGATGGGAAACGTACCAGACAGCTCACCGTCAAACTTCACCCTACCCAGCATACCGTCATGAAATGACTGAATCAGTAAGAGTAGAGTAGGTGGACAGCCAGCTTTCTCAAGGACCTGGAAAAGAGATTTTCTGTCCACGTAGTCAAAAGCTTTTGTTAGGTCAACAAAAGCCATGTAAAGCGGTTGCCACTGCTCTCGTGACTTCTCCTGTAGTTGTCGGACAGCAAATATCATATCAGTGGTTGATCGCTGTGGTCGGAACCCGCACTGCGATTCTGGATATGTATCTTCAGCGATTTCCTGCAAGCGTTTCAGTAGAATACGAGCAAGTACTTTGCCAGTGACAGACAGCAATGAAATACCTCGATAATTGTTACAGTCACCACGATCACCTTTGTTCTTATAAAGAGTGGTGATCGTTGCATCTTTGAAATCTTGTGGCACTTGTTTGGCATGCCAGCATTTCAGAATGAGTTGATGAAGATGACTTTGGTCAAATTGACAAGCAGAATTTAATGTATATAGATTATACAGGCATTTGATGTCTGGCTCAGCATATTCACAAGCAGCATTTAACCACATGGCCGACAACATTAAGTTGATAAGACAGTGAAACAAACTTTTATGAATGAATATTTATTTAAATATGAATACAAGAACCAACATTAATCAGCCATTCATACTTATGCATTTTGATGCCTTTTAGCTAGTGATAAAAGCAAAATAGCATTTTATTGTAATTGTATTGTTGCATTACTAAATTGTCCCATTATTAAAGTTATCAATACTTTAACTACCTCACATTTAAAACTGGATGTCCACATGTTATCTTTCACAATATGCATATTTCAATTTCAGCAAACATTGACATGGCAAGTCCAGTGATCCGGGTTGTAAATCCAAGTGCTCCACTGGATTGTCAGCAGGCTGTAATAATGGCAACGAAGGAGGCCCGTGCCTATAGAGAGAGAAGGCTGAGCTTCCCTCTGCCACCTGCACAGCTGCTAGACGAGTCCACCGCCTTGGCCCAAGCGAAAAAGCTCCTTCGTGCAGGAGGGATCTCAGCAGCACCATCACGGCAGCAGTGCCTGGGGAAGCTGGTGGTGCCATTTGGTCAGTACCTTAATGCTCCGTTCCACTGGCTTGTGGAAAATGATGACTTACTACATTAAGTAGTAAGTATTGTTTTTATGTATAATTATGTTTTCAGTGTGCAGTTTTTACCAGCTGAATTTAAATAATATGTGTAATTGCAGTTTGGTCGACAGGCACAGAGAAGACCTTGCCAAGAAACCTAAGAAGATTAACCATCACTGGATAAAGGACTTCCTTGCAGAGTACGCTGAGAGCTTCCCTCAAATATCCATCGTCCTGGAGGCCAACATCGAATACTGTATATATGGGCAAAAAGGGTTTGAAAATCACACCTTTAAGGAGATGTGGGAGCTCTACTGCCAGCATTCTGCCCAGAATGACAGGCCACACGACTTCAGCAGCAGTCAGAGGGATATGATCAAGAAGGCACACAGCTCTGTCTGCCGGTGGCTGCATACACCTGTAACACACATCACCAGTGTTCAGATGAAAAGGTTTAGGATGTACATTTATGACAAGGATAACCAAGTAAGTGGCCTGCAATGAAAACATTTTTTTATTATGAATACATATCAGCAAACAAACGAAAAAAAGTTTTTTCTTTATGCAAGACATGTGTAATTTAAAAGTCGGTAACACTTTATTTCGATAGTCCACTTTAGACATTCTACTAAGACATTCTACTTTAGACAAGTAACTTTTCAACTACATATCAACTAACTGTCATTAGAGTATTAGTAGACTGTCTGCTTAATATCTGCTAACACTTTATTTTGTTGGTCCCCCAACACAGAGCCGATCCGCCCTATACGCTCACTACGCAAGCTGCGTAGGGCCCCGCAAATTACTCAAGGCCCCGCCTCCCCCTCCTCATGTCATAGCGCGTCAATTAATGTTGACAAAATGAAGCGAAACTATCCCTCTGGTCACGATAAGAGGAAGAAGAAAAAACATGAGAGTGAATTGCGGGAACAACATTCAGGTAAACTTGTGTTGCCTCCTCTCCAAATTTGCTGTCAGTCAGCAAAGTAAAGTTAAGTTTACATTTCTATTGTGTTTTTTTCGGTCTTGCTAACCTAGCTGGGCAGACAGGCAGTGCATCTCTTGCATCACTTCTCTTTGTGCCTGACTGACAAAAGTGAGAGTAAAATACAATTATTTATTACGTTTGTTTTTGATAAACAACAAAGTGCAAGTTGTGCAACGGTGTTTGTTTACTGCAGCTCGGAAAAGATGATCGCATGTGTTATTATGCTATCATGCGTTCATATGCGCGTGCACGAAATGAAACGCGCATTTTTTCAAGCAGAAATATATGTGGACATACTGTACAATATATGGGCGGGAAATGATGGCACTCATCATTAAAGTACACATTGTACATACATACTTTTAAAACAAGACACTGATTAGTCTCAGTCAATGTGTAGTTAAACATTCTAAACAACTGCAGCAGCACTAATTATGCAAAATGGAAAGCAATATTGACAATTTGACATTGATTGACTATTGATATATATTGAATTTAAAATGTTGATTAGCTGGACATACTGGTCAATATGGATGCACATCCCTCAGTAAATAATTACCATAAATCAAAAATTGCTTCAACATGCATAATAAAAAAAAAAAACACAAGAGAACAAAAGTTAATCCCAAAAGCCAAAGCTCAGGGTTATAATTTATTATGTTATTCTTATTTATGTTTACGTTAATTTTCACTTACTTAATAATATTCACTTGTTATCTTAATATTCTATGGAAAATACTCAATTCAATATTCAATAAATATTGTTTGTTTGAACCTCATTCTGTTCTTTGACTGTTTTGTTTAAAGGAGGGAGGATTGTATTTGGAGCACTGAGTGTCAGGTGTGACTGTGTAGCATTGGCAAATGGTTTACATAGCTCACGTCACGGCGTCACGGGTCAGGTAGAGGGCCCCTTAGCAGAATTTTGCTTAGGGCCCCAGGGAGGTCAGGATCGGCACTGCCCCAACAGACATTCAACTGACTATAAGTAACTTGGCAACTACAAGTAGACTTATTGTCCTAACCCGAACCTTAACACCTAACCATAACCTATCAGTCTACTGACAGTCTACTATAATATACTAATACTCTAATGTGAGTTAGTTGACATGTAGTTGAAAAGTTACTTATAATTAGTTGAATGTCTAAAGTGACAATCAAAATAAAGTGTAACCTAAAAGTCTGTTTAATGCACAGTCAAAATCTCCCAGCAATGATCCTTCATGGCTGGACGACAGCCATATATTAGAGGTGATTCGATCTGAGTCTACATCACAATCGTTCACGCCCACATCTGCTGCTGCGTCCACAGCCACATCCACATCTGCTGCTGCGTCCACAGCCACATCCACATCTGCTGCTGCGTCCGACTCCACAGCCATATCCACATCTGCTCCTGTGTCCACAGCCACGTCCACATCAGAGACGGCCATTGCCATGCCGCCTGCTATGTCCACGTGCACTGTCCTTTCCACTGCCACGTCACAGACCTCCATTCCCACCGGCATATTTCATATTTCATGCCATCTGAGTCAGAAGTCTTCTTCGGGAGAACCATGTCTGAATGACTCCCCTGTGAGTAATTCATTTCATGTGAAAAATTATCCAACATTAATTTTTATTATTATAGTGATTTACTGTGTTGATGCAGGTTGAGCTTGAGGGTTGGGTACGCCTATGGGAAAATGCTAATTGCATTTCTCCAGCGGACCTCTCGTGGGTGAAGGACGACACAGAGAGAGGGTAATGAAGTGGCGAGAGGCGACGGGTAATGAAGTGAGACCGGATGTGGTTCTACCCTCCTGATCCTCCAGGCTACGTTAGTGGCGCTGTCCCATCACCAAACCTCTTCTTTCGGAGCCGCATCTTTGTCTGGTGGCCTGTTGGGGTATGGAGATACTCGCTGAAGTGCCCCCGTGGTGAAGAATGCGTGGGTAGAGGAAAGGACGTTCACCTCTACAAGTCTGGCTACCACACAAAGGTTCGACATGTCTGTAATTGGATTGGTTGTTGTTATTACTCGAGTGTCAGTTCAACAGTAGATTTTTACAACATTGATTTTCATGTAAACACATTCAAGGTTCAAATAACAATGTTCTACTGCTATTGCAGGTTCGTCACATCTGCGATGTGTCCAATTGGTACACCATGTTGACAGAGGTCCTTTGCTGTGGACCATGCAGTAAAGTGGGCAGGAAAGGTGAAGGTGGAAAGGTGGGTCGTTGGTTAGCATGGGATAATGCTATCCTCTGCCAACTCAGCGAGGCTCACCAAGCCATGTTCCCAGCCATTCTCACATTTAGGTAAGAATACTGAAAAATAGCTGGTGTCCTCTTGTAACAGCAATTACATCTCGGTTAACATGCTGATTATCAAACTTTATAGACGTGGTGTGGACAAGAACATCGTGCAGCTTTTGAGGGACCGGACCGAGGGTAACACAAGATTCAAGAGAACCACATGGAAGACTATCTCCACAGGAAGGATCTGTATACCACCCTCTTGATGACTCTGGTGAAGCCTGGGGGGATCGTGCCAGCCTTGGGGCACACTTTTGAGGCTCCACCTCCTCAAAGAGAGCTTCCCTCTGCTCGTCTGCTCCGTTATGCCTTCCTGCTGGCAGAGGCCAAGAACGTACAGGATTATAGGACCCAGATTCTCTCCACATTTGGGACCGTGCTTAAAATGGACTCTACTAAAAAGGTACATAAAGCAATATATTGTGTATACAACATATTTTAGAACATCATCACTTACATCATTCATCATTTACTCCACTAGCCAAACCTGTATGACCACCTTCTTTCTTCTGTAAACACACAAAAAGTGACATTTAGAATCAGATTCAGAGAAAGCTTTATTGTCAAGTGTGTTTGCACACACAAGGAATTTGTCTTGGTGTTAGGAGCTTACAGTACAGAAGTACAAACATAGTGCAGACAACATGTAATAAAGAAAGACTAATAATGAAGAGAATAGATTTAGCCGCTTGTATAAAAAACAAAAAATAGAGAAGTTAAACATTTTTGAATAGGCATACACTTACAGAAAATACAGAATGTAAAATTTCAATCTGGAATGGTGTTCCCTGTGACTCGCAGGTGGTTAAGAAGCTGAGTGGAGAGGGCAAAGGCTCAGCGGAGTGGTTTACAAGTATAGGAAATGAGCAATCTCAGATTGTCTCATTTGTTCTTACCTGTGAAGAATCCACAGAGTCTCTGAGACCCATGTGCCAGGGGGTGATGGAGAGATTCGAGCAGGCCAATCAACCTGTCTCTCATATCCTATACGTTGACCGTGGGTGCTGTCGCGCACAAGGCCCGACCGCTTTGGAGACCTTGTTCCATACGTGGGTGGACAAGGGTATGGTTGTGCGTTTAGATATATTTCATTGGATACATCGCTTCGATGCAGCCATCCGTACCGAGAGCCACTCCAAATACGCAGTCTTCAAGTCTGCCCTAGCAGGAGCCGTGCTGGCCTACAACCGCGCAGACCTGGAGCTTCTCATTAAGGCGGTCCGAGCAAAGGACCCGGCTTATGACGCGGTGACCGATGAAGACATGGTGCGACTCTACGTGGTGCGGGAGCAGCTGAAGCACCATGTTCGTAGAGTCACGATTGGGGTTCAGGAGACTTTACTTCTTGTCCAGACAGCCATTGATGAGCTGAAAGGTCCGGCGGGGCTGGATGAAAGTGGAATCCCCCTCTTCAAGTCAGCAGGTAAGTAATCTGATGCAAACATTTAAAAACATTTTTACAAGCATTTTCCATATTGAAAACACAGCACAAGGCATTTGAGGCACAGGTAAACTATATGATCTATATATTGTAATCCACTGTTGGCGTGTATTATAAACACATAGCGTGTATGGGGAAGTTATTATGGTTATCATGTACTGTGTTGACACCGTATAATGCTTAAATATTTGCTCTTATTTCTTTACAGAAGCAATAGATAGTGTGTGGGAAGGCCAGCAGCGTCACCTTGAGTGCATACAAGATCCTCCAGAGATGAGTATGTACAGGGTGGTGCGTAGCACCAGCATCAATGGGGTGGATGTTCCCTACTACAAGTGTCTGCGTGGAAGCAACAGTTTGGAGGGATTCCACAAAGTTCTTCCTCACATGATACCAGGTACAAGAAGTAGCACATACACCTATCGTACTCCCCTGACAGTCTGTTGTGCCATCCATCCACAGTCTGCTGTGCTATCCATCATGCTTTTTGTAGCATTCTTCCTTGATATACTGCCGATAAAACACTGCTTTGGGTTGCAAATAAATTAATAAAAAATCATCTAATCAAAGTCGTCTTTGCTTTGTTTGTCTGTCTATGTCCTTCTCTGTCATTCCAAGGTCCCCACTGTGCTGCACGTCCCTATCAGGTTTACTTGATTAGTGGAATCGCTCGATGGAACTCAGATCGCAGTTCCGACGCGGTGTTTGGTGGCAAAGGGCGCATTCACAGAACCTACTCTGCACCTCTAATCGAACGCCTCAACACCCGATGCCGGAAGTTGTTTGGAGAGGCTGTAGAGGACAATTTTCGCACCCCTGCTGCTGTGACGTCCAATGAGCTGTTTGGTTCGGAATATCTATTCAACCAAAGCACGGGTGAATCTGGTGCCTTCTCAATTGGTGACCTGTCAAAGGATGGACCCAGCCCAGAGGAGGAGGTGGTTCAGCCAGGCCAAACTGACCTTGATGAGGAGGATAAGGCGTACCAGAGTGACCCAGAGACAGATCACGACAGGATGGCTATTGACCCAGCTCACATAACCCTTACCACCGATGAAACGTATTTTTCTGCTCACCTGTATGCATCACTAGCATGTATTGTTTGTTTGTTTTTGTTTTTTAAGTGTTGACTAACTTTAACTTCAGTTACATAAACATTTTAACTTAACATGTGATCGTTGTTCTTTTCAACAGGAGGACACCCAGTGTTTCCGCTACATTCATTCTCCCGTGGCGGGCCGCCACACTTAAAATCCTCCCGCCACGGCTGCAGCTTTTCAGTGACGTCCGACATTCTGCATATTGTGTTATTTTGTTAAGCCCCACTAAAGGCATAAAAAACTTTGTAAAGCACAATCAAGTTTTCACACTATATTCCAAGACTTCTAAAGTCATTCAATAGCATAATGTGTGGTAAAATTAATATGTTAGTCTCTAAGTTAAAGTTAACGGAAATTCATCTCGCCTCAGTCATTCTCCATTCAGCATTCACACAGCGCGTCTCGTTTGGTTGCGACAGTAACACGACGACACTCTCTTCAAGATCAATGTTCCCAATATTATACTTTATTTGTAGATAAAGCATAAAGGTCTATGATTTGCATAAAATGACTATCTTGCTGGAGTGGAGTTTATTGCCCTTTCTAAATCACATTCCCTGGCCGGGTGTACAGCACTGAGTCGAGAGTGCTATGTTCTTCATGCGCACTGAAATTTAAAACTGTTAAAAGAAAAGGCTCAAAAAACTGTTTCATAGATAGAATACAATATGCATTAGTGCTGCACGATTAATCATATCGCAGTCGTAATAGCGATCTCAAACCTATGCAATTATATAACGCAAAATGCCGCGATTTTATATGAAATAAACAAATTAGGGCTATATAACGCAGCATCTCTTCTTTTTGTCATCCTTTGACTAGTGTTACAAGATCCCCCTCTTACTTCTTACAAGAAGTGAAAAGCTGCCTGTGAGTGCCCTAGAATAGATGAGACTCGCATAATGCGCATGCACTGAACGCGTGCCAGAATATACAGTTCTCTTTCGAGCTTGAACGAACAATAGCACACACAATTATGCCAAAATGTCGTTTTGTCTAGTATCTTCATAACATAAGAAAAGTCTATGGATGAAAAGAGTTGTGCTATGAGGCGCGTCTCGGCAACGGGTTCTCTTAACACTAGAACGGCCACAATGGTCATTTTGACCGTTTTGAATTTTATATCTACAATAACTTTGTTGAAAAAAATAATAGAATCCTGCTGGTACCTGACTTTTCCTAAAATTGTCTGTATTTTCATTTAAAATGATTTTCATATAAATTAAGTTACGTAAACGTAAGGCAAAACAAAACAAATTAACATATTTACCTATTTCGGCCATAGACGGTCATATTGACCGCACTGAATTTCGCGATATTTTTTTTGTTAAATATCCCGCGGTTGATCGTGGTCTCTCTCTCAACTGTCAACAGAAAGGTCCGTCCGGTCACCTCTGTAGTGGTGTTTGCTTTATAATAATTTCTACATTAGTTGTTGATCAGAAATAAGCAAACAAAACCAGACTACAGTTATCAATACTTGCGTTATAGGCTATATATCATCAGAGAGTGATTCAGAGTCAGAGTTCACATCAAGGAAAAAGAGACGGCTGCTATCATCAGACACGGTGGATCCAGATGTTCAATTCATATCGGATGATCCTGGTGAGCTCTGCTGCCCTGTCCTGCGCTGTTTGTTTTGCTGCATGGGCTGTTCACTAGTGCTAGTCCTATTATTATTATTAGCCTATTGACCGCTTCGCATATCGTCACTATCTAACATTTTTCGTCATAGTTTTTGTCATTCAAACCTAGTTTTTATTTAGTTATCGTCTCGTTTCCGTCTTTGAAAAAATGCGGTTGACGAAAATAATTACGAAAATTATTCGTCAAAGAAATAAACACTGTTTTGAATCTAACGGTCAAAATGACCGTTTGTGGCCGTTCTAGTAGTTTTGGAATTCTGGCACTTTAAGTGTTAAAGGGCCAGCAGCGAATAAAGCGTTCTGTCTGTAAAGTTAATCAAAGAACAAAGGGAAATTTAGAAAATTACTCACTGATCTTGACTAAAGAACTTTTGTAGCTTTAATAAGGATTATTCGATATATAATTTATGATTCATGCAGCGCAGACTGTTTGATAACTTTATTCAATTTCTGTACCTGTTAAGACAGGAAGGGAACAGGTAAATATGTTTTTTATTATGGGTTTATGTGGGGATTGTTTGAAGTTCACTTAATTTAAAAGCTGTTATACATTTTTTAAGCCTACTATTTTTTTTAAAAGTTGATAGCTTTCAATTGTAATGATGGAATCACTGTAATGTTGGTTGATGGTTTATTGATCATTATAGGTGTTATCAATCATTTAGTTGTTGTTTTTAGTTTGAGTTGAGAAATAAACATTAATCTGTGTGTGCATTTTACTTTAGAACCAAGCAAGTTGGACTCATGAAACCATTTTATTATATCAGAGTCGCATATCGCAATTGCAATATTGGCTCAATAATGGCAATATGACATTTTCCCCAAATCGTGCAGCCCTACTAAGCATAGATTATAGATATTTTTTTATTTATTTAACCTTTATTTAACCAGGAAGTCCCTTGAGACTGAGTCTCTTTTCCGAGGGAGACCTGAAATATAATCACTTATATAATCACTTCGCTATGTTCTTTTCAATGTGAAGCGTTGCGTGCTGTGACTTGGTGTTGCTTCAAGTGCATCATTCTGCACACGGGATGCGCATGATCGCTTATAATACTTTGTGGAGACAAGGGGGCGTGGCCTAAGGGAATATCACTCGTGGGCCACGCCCCCTCCCCCTGGGGAAATGGGCCTGCCCCCACAGCTTGAAAAAATCCTGAAGGAAACACTGTATTAGCCCTAGCCCACTTCCTGGACTCCAGAAGCTGGAAAAGTTCTGTGCACTGCTGGTTGACTTTGGCCTCACTGTTAATAGGCTTACCCTGACGACGAAAGAGAGGAACGAGCTGATCGACACGTGGCAAGCCGTAGAGGAGCATGATAAAATACCACAGAAGTTTCATCAGCTGTACAGAACACACTGGGGTAACACTCTGTACTGCCGCACAAAGAGAGATGATCTTGTTGAAGCTGCTGTGGTTCAGAAAGTCAAAATGGCCAAACGCTATGCCCCAGCTCAACAAGACATCAGTGCTCAGCACAACAGACTCATGCACGCTGATGAAACTTCTCTGGTTGGGTTTACCTTCAAGTTCCAAAACCCAAAGCCCAGACAAAACAGTAATTCTGAAGGCTTACGAACGAATTCAGCACTGCATATTGTTGGAGGATCCAGTTCTCAGTAAAGTGGGTATTCCTCTACCAAAAATCAACATCAAGACAGAACGTGATTTCATCCGTCGTCAGGAGAAGCTTATCAATCTGCAGTCAACAAGAATGCCATCTGCCACTGTCTTAAACACCACGTCAATCTCTTCAAAAAACTTACCTCCGGCACCGTGTCAACCATCAGTTCTCCCTCCAACCGACTACAAACCGATTGTGTATGAGCACATTCCCAGCAAGGCAGGTACCAAAGTGTTGAAAGGAAGATCTGACATCACAACACCAGCTCCAAAGACTCCGTCCCAGGTCTCCGTCTATAAATCTCCCCTAACATCTCACATACCCGAGCAGAAACCTTCAGTCTTTGCTAACATCTTCAGTCCTCTATCAAATTTTTTTGGATATACTGAACAATCATTTCCACCACAAACAACACCACTCTTTTCCACCGCCACAACCACTACTAAGATTCTGCACACATCTGCCATCACAACACCGGAGGAAACATCTTTCAGTCAGGGCGACACTTCCACCAGTGCAACACCTGAGAGCTCACAGAGAGCTAACAATCCAGCCTGGTCCCGAGCTACGATATACAAAAGAAAAATCACAGAAAATCTTGCTCCAGTCGGAGCCAAGGTATCGCGTGTGCACAACTTGCCAACCTGTAGACTGTGCAAGCAACCGATTCAGGGGCACCCAAAATACAAAAAGAAGGCATTCTGTCACGTGAAAATGATGTCTACATCTGCAGGATTGGACACAGTAGTGTACAGCAGTTACGAACATTTCACCACAGTCGTTGATGCACTAAACAAAAAGTAAACAAAAAGTTTCCTAGAGTTATTGAATATTGTGTATAATTTTGGGGTTTTATAATCCGTCAAATAAAGTGTTAGGTAAAGACGGGCAATATTTAGTTTTGTTTACAATTTTAGGTTTGTTTACTTAATGCATTATTTTAAAACTAATTATATTAATTTTAATATAATTATTTTAGATTTCACCTACCTCTGATGTTTAAATTTTACCTAGTATTGTTTATTTTGCTATTTATTTTACATTTAATTTCAGTCTCTCTTTTATTTGCTTTTATTTATGAATTTACTTTAATATTTTTATGTAAACTGACTCAGTGAATAAAGCATTCAACAACAACAATTTCAAAGTGAATGGCTACTTCATTTATAAACAGGATATATTTTAAAACATGTGCTCCACACAGATATTTCATCCAAGTAATATTTCTCATGTAATATAAAATAAATGTTCATATTTTCTTTAGGAAACACGCTGTTTAATTATTCAGTGTTATGATAACAGGTTAAACGTCGATAAGACGCAAATAAAAATATTTTATATTTGTGATATTTAAACTGTCTATTATTAATGAATATATTAAATCTATTTTTCTTGTTTTATTATAAATTTTAACCAGTGCTATTTTAAATAAAATTAATGAAATTTAAATGGATGAATAAACAAACATGTTGCCCAATTGTTATTTTTTTATTTGTCTTTATTTATTATATTTGCAAAAGACACAAATGAAAATAATATTTTATATTTGTGATATTTATACTGTCTATTATTAATGAATATAATAAATATATTGTACCTGTTTTATTATAAAATTTAACCAGTGCTAATTCAAATACAAAATTAATTTAAAAGGATGAATAAACAAACATGTTGCCCAATTGTTATTTTCTTTATTTGTCTTTATTTATTATATTTGCAATGAACGATTAGTTACCTTTACATCATTACAAATTGTTGTCTCAACTGTACAGTTGAGACAAAGTTGAAACAAAAAGCACCTTATTTTTATGAGCTTATTGTGGAAAATATAAAGTGGGTATTATTGATTGATAATAATATCTTAGTCTAAAAGTTAATGAAATGTCATGTGGCATGTCATGTGGAAATTCACTTCTTTTCAGTGTGTATTTTTGTGTGAAAAATCAAAACGCAAAAAATGTCTCAGCTGTGCCTTTGAAGTGTTTCAATGCGCATGCGCGTGCGGGTAAACATTCAACTGGAGCGCGCGTGACAGGCTGCAGCAGATGAAAACGAGCAAACGTCGTCAACTGACAAACAGCTAAACTGGCGTTTCTCGCTGTTGTTTTCACGGCTTTCAGGTAAGTTTAGGGAAAAAAATCATACAAGTAATACATACACGTTCCTGACACCTTTCTTACGTGTAACCAGTGGTGTAGTCTAATTTTTTGTAGTGAGTATACTGTGATATACCAGCAGCCCCCCCCGCCGCCGCCACCACCACCCATTTGCGAAAAATTTTCAAAACTTGTGTGATATTTCTTTAAAGTTCTGTCTTAATAGATTTGATTATTATTATTTTATAAATTACATTTTACTATGCAATTTCTTTCATAATTCCATTGAGTTACTTTATTTATCACTATAAACTGTTTTAATTTAAAGACATTTGAGCATCTGTGTGTTTTAATAAACTATTATTAATATCATTAGGCCTACTTGAAGTAGGCCTATACTCTACTGTGCAATAGTAATATATTTCTTTTAAACTTTGATTTTGACAGGTTGCATGAAGCAGGGGCGTCACTAGGATTTTGATCATCACTTAGGATTTTTTTTTAAAAAAAAGAGAAAAAAAAAGGTAACACTTTAGCAGGGACGTGCACAGGAATTTTGAGGGGCAGTTGCTCTGACCTGAAAAAAGGGCACCCCCCCCCCTCCTCCTCCCCCCTCGCGGGCTATATGAAGGAATATATTCAGTTGAATTTGTCACCTTCCAAATTGCCTTATCTAGCCGTGTTTATGTCCAAACGCAATGCCTCATCTTATGGTCTTATTATTATTTATAAAGATTGCAAAATGTCAGAGATGAGACAAATGAGCAAAAGAGTTCCTCATATTGTTGTTAATTGTTTTTTTTAAATTATTATTATTTATTTATTTATTCGAAAAGAAATAATCTGGATTGAATGGAAAAACTCGAAAAAATAAAAAACGCTTAGATTTCGGGAAAAAATACAATCCTTTTTTGCCAATCCTGACCTCCCCCTGCATGGGGCCCTAAGCAAAATTCTGCTAAGGGGCCCTCTACCTGATCTGTGATGCCGTGAGCCATGTAAACCATTTGCCATTGCCACTCAATACCGCCCAATACAATCCTCCCTCCTTTAAACAAAACAGTCAAAGAACAAGTACAACAATATAGAACAGAATGAGGTTCAAACAAACAATATTTACTGAATAAAGCATTTTTATAGAATGTTAAGATAACAAGTGAATATTAACGTAAACATAAATAAGAAGAAAATAATAAAGTACAACCCTGAACTTTGGCTTTTGGGATTAATTTTGATTCAATCTACAGCCAGGGTATTTTCGGAATCAGTAGCCTATGATTTTTATTTATTTTTTTTTTTATGCATGTTGAAGCAAATCTTGATTTATTGTTATTTACTGAGGGATTTGCATTCATATTGACCAGAATGTCCAGCTAATCATCATTTTAAATTCAATATAGCCTATAAATCAATAGTCAATCAATGTCAAATTGCCAATACATTGGTTTCTATCTTGCATAATTAGTGCAGTTGTTTAGAGTTTTTAACTAAACTGAGACTAGATAATCAGTGTCTTTATAATGTGTACTTTGATTGGGAGTGCCATCATTCACATATTGTACAGTATTTCTGGTCTCCACATTTCTGCTTGAAAAATGCGAGTTTCATTTCGTGCACGCGCATATGAACGCAACACACGCGACGCGGTTATGTTTTCCGAGCTGCAGTAAACAAACACTGTTGTTGCACTTTGTCGTTTATCAAAAACAAAACGTAATAAATAATGGTATTTTACTCTCACTTTTGTCAGGCAAAAAGTGATGCAAGAGATGCACTGCCTGCCCAGATAGGTTAGCAAGACCAAAAACCATCAAACTTTGCTGACATCAAACTAGAGAGGAGAGAACACATGTTTACCTGACCTGCTGGTCCCGCAATTCACTCTCATGTTTTTCTTCTTCCTCTTTTCGTGACGAGAAGGATAGTTTCGCTTCATTTTGTCATGGACTTCGTACACATTAATTAGCGCGCGACACGAGATGGAGGCGCGGCCTGAGTAATTTGCGGTGCCTTACCATACACACCGGTCGCGTGCAGTCTATGGTCGCGTGCGGCACTGCAGCCACGTAAACAGTTTGACTTTCACTTTCAGTGCCCGAATGGAAGTGAATGAGGCTTTGCGATTTTTATATTATTTTTTTGTCTAGGCCTACGTGAAATTCTCCATTGTACGATTTTTTTTTTTCCTCGGAAGGGCAACCTGAGTCGAGAAGGGCATATGGGCAGTTGCCCGGGCAACCTGAGCAACCCCCCTGTGCACGTCCCTGCACTTTAGTTTAGGATCTAATGCTCACTATTAACCAGTTTCATTACATGCAAAGACAGGATTTTATAATCACTGTTGTCCCAAATGTGAGGTAGGTTAGTTAGGGGAGTTCAGGGTTTCCCTATTTCTCTGATCTGCATATGTGCATTTTAGGATGTTTTGAAGGCCAAAAAAAATTAGATAACAGCTTTAAAACCATGTCAGTGGGCAGCTGAGCAGCTGATTATTTTTCTCTCCTCATCAGCATCACCCTCTTTTTCTCTTTGTTTTTATCTTGCCCTGTCTCTTCCCCTCCTAAAGATGAGCTGTGACTGATATAGGCTTTTCATTTTTGTCTGGCAGTGAAGAAACTAAACATGGGGTCAACTGATAAGTGGATTTTCCCTATGAATAATTTTTCTCGGACACGTTTATTCACTGAAAGCTACTAAAGCTAGGTAATTAGTTTATTAAATACATTCAAAACATATACACATTCATTATTGATCTTATGACTAATACAGGGCCGTAGACAGAGCTTTATAATCACAGATGTCCTAAATTTGAGGTTGGTGCTTCAATTTGTTTGATTTCTCTGATGTGCATTTCAAGACGTTTGAAGACCAAAAAAAGAATAAGAAATAGCTTTAAAACCATGTCAGTGGGAAGTAAATTCTCTTCCCCTTCGAAGGCTGAGCTTTTTTAATGTAATAGCCTAAAGGCTACAATTTTTATTCTCAATATGTACACATTCGTACATATTACTCTTGTGGCTAAAATGATGAAAAGGTCTTTGTTAATGTTTCTTGTCCCCTCGCAATGACAGTAACGTTAAACTATTAAATTGCATGAGTCACGTTACAGGCCTATTTATTTCACTTCAAAATGGCGAAATTAGAAAAAACTATAGCCTATTAGTTTCCCACATAGCAAACAGATCCGGAACGGATCTGCCGCGGAGGTAAGAACCAGGTCCGGAACGGAGTCCACTTGCACAGCGCAACGGATCCGGAACAGATCCGGATTGCGGATCCAGACTAGATCCGCGGCAGACCCTATCCGGATCCGATCTGGACCCGTTCATTTTGGAATGAAAACCTATCAGATCACTCATTCAAAACTAGTAGTCTGGCCAAAACTACAAAAATATTTCAAATCTATTGGTGGGCCAACATTAGATAGACTGCCCACTAAACAACATGATGTCCAAAAGATGTCTTTTCAATGTCTTTGTCACAAAAGTCGGATGCTAAAAAAACGTCCTCTGAGAATTAAAGTTTTTATGACGTGTTTTTTTGACGTGTTCTGCACGTCCGATATAGACGTTCATCGAACCTTCGTACAAGTTTAAAAACTAGGTCAAATGTGGCCATCGTGTTTAAAACTCATGTTTATATCAATGTCATTTCCTTACATTGTTTAGATGAGGTTTAGATGTTGATATGTTTCATTTTAAGAAACCATTGTGGTGATGAGTGTTTGCTTTAGTTGGGCTCTTGGTCCCAATTCATCTTACTTTAACTTTACTTTGGTTGTAGTAACTGTGTGTTTGAATAACACTATTGTTGTTGCACAGAAAGCCAAGAAAAAGTGAGATGCTGGCATCAGCTTGTTGATTATCATTGCTAAGTCACAAAGTGAGCATTTGATGTTGTGTTTAGACTTCAGTCTTTATTTCTGCCATTTATAACCACCTATCTTGTGGAACTGTGTTATTTGTATACCATTAAAATTAGCACTTATTAGAAGGTGAATAAAAAAAAGCTTGTTAAACAATGTTATTAGGAAGTTTACCTTATAGTCACACACATACATCAAGATTTTGCGTATGTATCACAAGAACGGTGACAATAAAAAAAGCTTCATGCTGCAATGCATGATGGGTAGTTTTCAAAGTACAAAAAATCCTTGATTCCCAAGCTTTTTTTGTTTTGGTTGTCACCGTTGTTGAGAATCATATGCAAAATCGTGATGTCTGTGTGTGACTACGTGACATATTTGCTCAAAACATTGAGTACACATGATTTTTATTGACCTTCAAATAAGCAACAATTGTAATGGTGCTGGTCCAAATAACGCAGTTCCACAAAATAGTTGGTTATAAACAGCAGATATAAGGACAGAAGTCTACACACATCATTAAAAGATCACTTTGTGTTTTTGTCATCATCAACAAGCTGATGACAGCCGATTTTACTTTTTCTTGGCTTTCTATGCAACAACAATAGTGTTATACAAACACACAGTTACAACAACCAAAGAGAAGTTAAAGTAGGAAGAATTGGGACCAAGAGCCCAACTAAAGCAAACACTCATCACCACAATGGTTTCTTAAAATGAAACATATCAACATCTAAACCTCATCTAAACAATGTAAGGAAATGACATTGATATAAACATGAGTTTTAAACACGATGGCCACATTTGACCTAGTTTTTAAACTTGTACGAAGGTTCGATGAACGTCTACATCGGACGTGCAGAACACGTCAAAAAAACACGTCATAAAAACTTTAATTCTCAGAGGACGTCTTTTTAGCATCCGACTTTTGTGACAAAGACATTGAAAAGACATCTTTTGGACATCATGTTGTTTAGTGGGCAGTCTATCTAATGTTGGCCCACCAATAGATTTGAAATATTTTTGTAGTTTTGGCCAGATTACTAGTTTTGAATGAGTGATCTGATAGGTTTTCATTCCAAAATGAACGGGTCCAGATCGGATCCGGATAGGGTCTGCCGCGGATCTAGTCTGGATCCGCAATCCGGATCTGTTCCGGATCCGTTGCGCTGTGCAAGTGGACTCCGTTCCGGACCTGGTTCTTACCTCCGCGGCAGATCCGTTCCGGATCTGTTTGCTATGTGGGATTGCCTGATTATTTTCGGTCATTCGTTTAACATTTATGACCTAAAAAATGTAAATATGAAATGTTAAGTTTTGCCACTTACATCTTTTCTCGCACTTGCCAGTAAACTGAAGCGTCGAGTCGCTCTGCCGAAATTCGCGCTCAGCAGCGTCTTTGAAATAAAGCCCGCCTACTTTGATTTGATTTGTCATCTCAAATATTCTGACATTGACGAGCAGTGACAGACCAATGAGGCTCAGATGAACACGAACACACACACACCCTGTCCTCTGTTTTTGACGTGCTCTCTGCTCGCGGCTCGCGCGCTGAATCTGATTAGAACACGAAATTCTGTCGCCTTACGTTTAGGGGGGCTGATGTCGTAGGAAATTTATTTCACAAAACGATGTTGTTACGAATCCTCACGCTTTTTAAAGTGGGCATACGGAGATCTTTGACATTTCCTAGTGGGTATACGCAAATCCTTGACATTTTCTAGTGCACTGTTAGACCTTACCAGGTTTTTTTTACAGTAAAATACTGGCAACACTGTTGCCAGTTGTTTACTGTAGAAATGCACTAAAACTCGAGTTAACTAAAAAAAAAATAAAACTTATTAGCTTTAGTGCATTTTCACAGTAAATAACTGGCAACAGTGTTGCCAGTTATTTACTGTAAAAATGGACTAAAACTCGAGTTAACTAATTTCATTTGCAGAAACCAGCTTAAAAGAATCAACTAAATTTATAATGCATTAATAATGTGAGCAAGGTATTATTGTAAACTTATTTAATTAGAAACAACAAAAATTAACTTTTGTAAATAAAGACATTTACACCGGATTCTGCAACTAACACAGACAGTGCCTTTTAAACAAAGCAACATGCAGCATATCATCAATGTTTGTAGATCTTCTCCTGGACTGAAGCACAGGCTCTACTCTTCAGCACAATGGTGACCCAAAAAACAAGATTTTACAGTAAACTACTGGCAACAGTGTTGCCAGTATAAACCTGTTTTATAACTTACAGTTTATTACTGTTAAAATACATTTTGTGGGAGTGTATTTTTATCTTACACTGTTAACCCTTTCAACCCCACAGGAAAATCCACACTACAAAGAGTAAAAATTAACATTGATGCAGTGTTGCAGTGAGATAATTAAGGGAATATGTAAGTGATTGTTGAGCATGAACACCTGCCCTGCGTCCCAATTCGCATACTATCCGTCCTAAATAGTATTCGAAAATAGAATTAGTACGTCCCAAATCGTAGTATGTTGAAATGAGTGTTTCAAAAAAACCCGGATGGTCTACTTTTTCCGGTCAGAATCCGAAGTGTAGATCGATGCACACTCTAACGGCTGATATTGCCCACAAACCATTGCGCGTTGGACGAGGATTCGGTTAGAACTACAAACACGAGTAAAAAGTGTTAAAAAAAAACTACAGACATGTAGTCGAAACGGAGGACGCGCGAGTCCCCGCGGTTGTGTAGAGAGGTTTAGATAAAGAGCTTTGAGTGATTCATTATCAGTATCTAACCTGACGAAAATGAATTTATTCAATGTTGTACACATTGCATTTGCAGCAGCATTGTGAACTTTTGTAAAGACACGTTTAGCCATTATGTTTTAAATGCATCATTATATTCAAATTGCAAACACACGAGGAGAGCATGAAAGACCCGCAACTGGCAGATGAACGCCCTCTCCGAAACGGTAGGAAATAAAATTAGATAGAATGGAGGATTTTAACTGTGACAAGATGATTGACAGGGCAGTACGGTGACAGGATGCAACGCAGCACGCGACAGAGCTGTCCGTTAAAGATGACGTGATAGTATGTCCCAAAGCTTGCCTACTCTTTTGCTACACACTCAAAAGTATGTACTTTTTCCTCACAAAAAGAGTACATACTTTTAGGACGTAGTATAAGTAAGCGAATTGGGACGCAGCACTGCTGTTAACAAGCAGAATCACTGAAGGAAAGAGGAACAACAAGAACAGAAAATAGAGAAACACAAGAACTACAACTGACTTCAGCCATTACACATTATTACACTTATTATTAACATGTATGGCTTTATTTCTGTCATACATCTATAGAAGATTTTGTTGAGATGTTTAATTAAAAATGTTTGGCTTGAAGTTACCATCATAGAGATCAGTGTTTGCTTTAGTTGGTCTGCTGACGCTGTAACACGAGATTTTCTTTAGACGCTGTGTTTAAGCAAGTCACACTTGTGCAGACATACAGTTTAGTAATGATTTGATTTGTCAAAATATGGCAATCATCATATGGTCTGTTCATTTACTAAATAATTCATTTTCACTCGTTCAGAGTTTCAATCTGAATCTCAACCAAAAGTGTTACATTACCACCACCGTAAAACCACAGCAATTAATTACGACTATTTGTTTTTAACATATCATACATAAACCAAAAACAGCGTTACAGCGCTGTTGAAACACCAATATATCAAAATTTAGCACATTCATCTCAGTAATGGTGGCAATTTCTTTTTTATTCATGCAGCAGTGCAAGCTGGGAGTTTTATACAATCCTGGAACCCAGCATGCACTGCTGCATGAAACTTTTGAATGTTACCGTTGTTGAGATGAATATTATAATTGTTGATGTCTGTGTGTGTCTGACTTGAGCAGGATATTATTTAAATGTTTTATGTGATTACAATAGTATTAAGAAGACATAATTTAACCAACATATTGATTTCATGTTGTAGATTCTCAGATTTATTTTATTACCATAACTTAATGTAAGTTTCATATTAAGTACCCATTTATTCTAAGAGTATAAACCAGAAAGATCTGAAAATCAGACATATCCAGAATGATCATGACATCATCACAAAAGCCAATAACACCAGATCAATTTCCTCTTGACTTTTTCTTGCTACAACAAATGTGTTTTAAAACTCACTGTTACAGCAGTCAGAAAGAGATAAATGTCACAAGTCCAGAGATAAGAGACCTACTAAAGCAAATACTAATCTCCATTATGGTGACAAAAAACTTTATTATTAATTAAATCTCTGTTAATTCTCAACAAGAACTTTTGTACATGTATGAAATAAATAATGTTAAACTGGTTTGTAAACTGTTTTCACACTCAGTGTTGCTAGAAGTCAGTTGTAGATCTTGTGTTTCTCTTTCTCAGTTCTTGTTTCTCTGTCCTTCAGTGATTCTGCTTATCAGGTGTTCATCAGTGTCTCAATTCACTCACTTCTTTTCATTCAAGTGGACTATATTAGTGAACTAATGTAGGGAATAGTGAATGAGGGTATAGGGTGTGATTAGGAACACAGTCTCTGAGTGTTGACTTTGAGAGCTGTTAATTCACAGTATATTCCTGTAGGCTAGTTGTGTTTTCTACGGTATATTACTGTTTTAATGGAAAATGGTATGATAGTGTCAGAATTTGGCCTGTTGCCAGTATTTTACTGTAATAAACCTGGTAAGGTCTAACAGTGTGGGTATACGGCGTATACCTGCGTATCACGTAGACTACACTACTGCGTGTAACTGATACTCTTCTGTTGAATATTTACTTTATAGAAATGGTTTTGTGTCTTTGAAAAAATCCGTTAGCATGTCAACCGTTTTCAGAAGAGGTAAGTTAAGTTAAAGCTAATTCTTCTACAGACTAGAGCTCTTGTTTATAAGTTGGGGTTTTAACCACATCTTTGTGTAAATAAGAGTTTTTGATAGTTTTGTTTTGCTGGTAGTTTGTTAATGGGTGATTGGAAGTAAGCTATTTATTTAGCATAGCTGTTCCTCCTAATCATTGTTCCCAGCTGTTCTGTGTTAGTATTGCTGCGTTCAAGTCCTCCTGGGGAGGTTTCGTCGGAGCAAAATGGCGTTGTACCTTCTTTTAATGAATTACACGCAAAATACAGCAAGGTTTGTTAACTCTGCTAATAGAAAATAAAGAACAAAGAATACGCATCAGGTGTGTTTTCCTTTTTATGTTTTTTTTTATTACTTTGTGAAGCCAATATAAACTCTATCATTAGGTATAATTTTTATATTACAATGATATCATATTTTGTGCAGAGAGCTTGCTTTATAAATGAAAAAGCCTTACAATGTCAATGAGTACATTGAAATTCAATTCTAATTTACCGTCAACTACAGACATTGCATCCATTGATTCCCCCATGTTTTTCACTGACACGCCCCCAACTCGTACAGATCGGGGCTTAAAGAAAATCCCGAGCTCCCCACTGGTATTTACAACATTGTGGTGGGTATTTACAACAACGCAGCAGGTACGGAGTCATTGTTATGTCACCACCTTTGAGGTCTGTTTTTCAAGTTTGTTTGTGTTTTGTTTTTTGGACTGCCTTTTTGGATATTGAACTTTGCCTGGACTGGATTGGAGTACGGATTACCCTATTAAACATACTGCAACTGGATCTGTCTTTTCCTGTGTGTGTTCGTGACACCATACTGTCCTACTCAAAGGTATTTATTTATTTATATATATGTTTTACTGATAAATTCTGACATTCTTTTTACTTTTAAACGCTGAATGTTGGTCAGGGGGTCGACAACTTTAGGCACGTAAATTATTTTTCACAGATATCTGGCCAGCTTACTCATACTCTTAGTATGAGAGTATGAGAGTAATAGCGTAAGCTACTGTTGTTGTACGTCACACGTAGGGCTGTGCGATATATCGCACGATATTGAATGCGCATCTAATCAGTAAAGCCGGTTCCTTGATTAGCAGTAAATCACCTTCACCTGCTTTCAGATGGAGCGGCATTCACTACAAAGAGCCGTAGATCACTGACAAGCTGAGCCATATCGCGTTAATATCGAGGACATATCGATATCGATATTTAATGCGATGGCTCAGCTGGTCAGTGAACTACGGCTCTTCGTCACGACGAAATCTCCCGTGTTAAACTAACACACCTGGGAGTGTATATGAGTCCGCACTCAAGAGTGTTAAAGTTAATGAAATAATTAAGTGATTAAATGAGTGATGATTGAGCATTATTGAAGACACCTAAAGCAGAATCACAAGGAAAAAATCTAAAATTTTAAGCCACCGTTATGGAGATGAGTGTTTGCTTTAGTTGGGCTCTTCACCCTTACCTATATTATTAACTTTATATTTTTATTTGCTGTTGCATCTGAGTTATATCTATCAGATGAACAAAGATAAACAATAATAAAATGATTTTGGTCATATGATGACATTTATCATTTGAAATTTATCTCATTATATATATAATTTATAATACAATTTATTTATAAATTTATTTATAAAATGTATAACATATAATTTATTCTGTTGCTTAGTGTATGTCTTAAATTCTGAATAAATGTCCAGAATGTTAAAAATAATAGACAGTTTTCTCAAAAGTTGCTTAAAAGAAAAAACCTTTCCTTGTCCTTTCACACAGACCTCAAGATTCAGTCAATGCTTCTCAACAACGGTGACGAGTAGAATATTCAAGTAGGAAAAGTAAATTACATCGACAATTCAGATCATAATTTATTCAAACCGCAATGCATGATGGGAGCCATTGATGGGTGGCAACAATGATTAATATCGCCACCAAAGTTGAGATAGACAGGCTGATTATTGATATCTGTGTTTCTAAATAAGCGTGAAAGTGATTTGATCAGAATAATATTTATTAATTATTTTAGGTTATAAGAAATATACAGATATGTCGTACAATCACTAAAATGTTGCTAACAAGTTAAACCAAATCATCTGAAAAGTTTCATTTTACAGATCACAGCATGATTATATCAAAACATAACCAACACTATAAGATCAAAGATGTCTTATTTGACTGTTATTAATCAATAACAGCAGACACAAAATTTAAAGTGAACGTATAAGGGTCAAGAGCCCAACTAAAGCAAACACTGATCTCCATAACTGTGGCTTACAATTTGTGATTTTGTCCTTCAGCGATTCTGCTTGTGATCATCAGGTGTCTTCAATAATGCTCAATCATCACTAAATTAATCACTTAATTATCTCATTAACTTTAACACTCATATCGTCCATTTGAAAGCATGTGAAGGTGATTTACTGCTAATCAAGGAACCGGCTTTACTGATTAGATGCGCATAACAATATCATTCGATATATCGCCCAGCCCTAGTCACACGCATCACCCACATGACCAGCATCAGCCAATAGTGAGCCTACGTGTGACGTAGCTATACGCAATCATACTAAGTTAACTGACCCCACCGCTACTTGCCAGAATGAATAAACTTTTCATAAACTACTGAACAGCGTGAGCGGGAAGCGACACTGCGCTAGTGATATAAAACACAAACACACACACAGGTATGCTAACTTAAGCAATATTTTTAATAAGGTAGTCTTATATTTTTTCTCACTGACAAAGTAGGGTAGATTTAAATAAATAAAAAAGAAATATAAATCAATAAAATTTTAATTTAAATAGAAAAATGAAATGTATCCTATATTTCGCTGTAGATTAATTTAGAGTGATAATAATGAGTAAATAGGATAATACATTTTGTTTCTGTTATTCTTTTTCAACAATGTCAAAGCAAAGCTTTGCCCAAATACAACCCAAAATACAAAGCAAAGCTTTGCCCAAATTTGAGCTTTGCTCAAAGCAAAGCTTTGCCCAAATGCTAACCCAAAATACAAGCTCAGGCATGCACTTCTGTCCACACACACTCCGCTGTTCGGTGCTCTAGCTAGCAGAGAATACTCCTGTTGCAGGAACACTTTTAGTAGTCCAAGAAGAGGCAAATATTTATAACAAAGTTATATGCTAAGTATTATATGTCACCGAACGAATATTCGAAAATTCGTGTCCAGCCCTAATGCAGATTGAATTCTTTACAAAATCTCCCCAATTAAGGTCTTTTCAAATAGACCTAAATAAATATTCTGATGAAATTGTTTTTGTTGAGCATATCTTAAATTGAACATGGAATGATAATTTGTGATACCATATGAGATGTATGTATGATAGATTTTGAATTGCACTTAGCGGCCACCTCGAAGCGATGGATTAGCGGCCACCTCGACGCTCGCCCGAAGCTGGGCTGTGTTTTTTTTTCTGCAGCTATTTTAAAGGTGATGTCGTTAAAGTTGGCAGCAAGGTACTTTGAATGGCTTTGCCAGGCGCACTTGTTTCTCTCGAAATGCATCAAACGACGAGGACGGGATTCGAACCCACGCGTGCAGAGCACAATGGATTCGTCACTTGCCTGCGTGTTGCCCGAAGCTGGGCTGTGGTGTGTTTCTGCCGCTATATTAAGGATGATGTCGCTAAATTTGGCAGGCCGGGTACATTAGCCGCGTTTCCACTACCGGGCCGGGCCGTGCTAGTGCGTGCCAGGGCCAGTCGCGTTTCCACTGTCACTTCCGGGGCTTGATCGGGGCTTCCTCAAGGCCAACGACCAGGATTTCTGGCCCGTCGAATACCTTGGGCCAGAGGGGGCCAGCTCGGGCTAGAGGTGTGCTCAAGGTAAAAGGCGGAGTTTATCGGTGTTATGGAACGTTATGATCTGAAGCAAGATGCACATAGGGGTGTCCATGTTTAACCGATTAACCGTTTAAAATTGCATAACATTTTAATTTGAACTGTAGGCCTATGCCAAATGCTGCTCAAAAATATATAGGCTATATATAGGCTACATATCCACGAATTTTCAGATATTTGTTTGATTTTTTGCCCCTTAAACATTTAAAATATTTGACAAATTAATATGAAAAAAATATATATTTTACTGGTTTTCTGAGGCCAAATTAGAACCTGGAAATGATATTTTCCCTGCAGTGCTGAATGAGAAGAGCCGTAACCACAGCCTACAGAAAGGGGATTATACACTGAAAAAAATGATGTGTTGGTTTTACTTAATTTTTTCATGTAAACAGGTTCCACCGGTTGCACATAACTTTGTTTTGTTAAACAAACATAATTTGTTCATGTAACTTCAACATCATGGAAGTCATTTTAAGCCATCCAATCAAACTCTGAGCTGAGTGTTAAAGTTAATGAGACAATTAACTGAATAACTGAGTGATGATTGAGCATTATTGAAGACACCTGATGTTAACAAGCAGAATCACTGAAGGAGAAAATCACAAATTGTAAGTCACCGTTATGGAGATCAGTGTTTGTTTTAGTTGGGCTCTTGACCCCCACATTATTTACTTTTGATTTTGTCTGAGCTGTAACAGCCAGATCATCAACTAGAAAATGTGATCTGTGGATGTTGGTTGTGTTTTCACATAATCATTATATCACAATGATTTGACCTGAATCGTTGAACTCATACAGATGCAAGTTTCTGAATTAAGTTTATCTTATGGATTATAGCAGTATATATAGATATAGAGAGAGATCACCTCTGAACTAGGGCTGGGCGATATATCGCACAATATTGTTATGCGCATCTAATCAGTAAAGCTGGTTCCTTGATTAGTAGTAAATCACCTTCACCTGCTTTCAGATGGACGATATGATGCAAATATGAGTGTTAAATTAACACTCAAGAGTGTTAAAGTTAATGAGATAATTAAGTGATTAATTTAGTGATGATTGAACATTATTGAAGACACCTGATGATAACAAGCAGAATCGGTGAAGGACAAAATCACAAATTGTAAGCCACCGTTATGGAGATCAGTGTTTGCTTTAGTTGGGCTCTTGACACTTTTACTTTCACTTTAAATTTTGTTTGCCTGTTGTTAATATTGACTTATAACAGTCAAATGAACAAAGGCAACTGTGATCTGATAGTGACATAATCATGCAATGATCTGAAAAATGAAACTTATTCAGATGATTTGCTTAACTTGTTAACTACGGTTATGTGGTTCTGCTGCATATCTGTATTTTACTTATAACCTAACATATTTAATAAAACATATTCTGATCAAATCACTGTCATCTTTATTCAGAAACACAGAGATCAATAATCAGCCTGTCTATCTCAACCATGGTGACATGTTGCCACCAATCACAACTCAGTAATGTCTCCCATCATGCATTGCGGTATGAATAAATTATGACCTGAATTGTCTATGTAATTTACTTTTCCTACTTGAATATTCTGCTCGTGACCGTTGTTGAGAAGCATTGACTGAATCTTAAAGTCTGTGTGTGCCTTAAAGAAAGATTAAAAAAAAAACAACACTTCTGAGAAATGCATTATATTATATTTAACATTCTGGATAATTATGCAGACTCTCAGTTATACATTAACAAACAGAATAAATCACAGATATAAATTTTAAATGATGAAAGTCATTATATAACCAACATCATTTTACAATTTTTTATCTTAGTTCATCTGACAGATTTAACTCAGATGTAACAGCAAATAAAATATATAACATTTTTGATATAAGTGTCAAGAGCCCAACTAAAGCAAACACTGATCTCCATAACGGTGGCTTACAATTTGTGATTTTGTCCTTCAGCGATTCTGCTTGTGATCATCAGGTGTCTTCAATAATGCTCAATCATCACTAAATTAATCACTTAATTATCTCATTAACTTTAACACTCTTGAGGGTTAATTTAACACTCGTATCGTCCATCTGAAAGCAGGTGAAGGTGATTTACTGCTAATCAAGGAACCAGCTTTACTGATTAGATGCGCATAACAATATTGTGCGATATATCGCCCAGCCCTAGTTCAGAGGTGATTTCTGTCTATATCTATATATACTGCTATAATCCATAAGATAAACTTAATTCAGAAACTTGCATCTGTATGAGTTCAACGATTCAGGTCAAATCATTGTGATATAATGATTATGTGAAAACACAACCAACATCCACAGATCACATTTTCTAGTTGATGATCTGGCTGTTACAGCTCAGACAAAATCAAAAGTAAATAATGTGGGGGTCAAGAGCCCAACTAAAACAAATACTCATCTCCATAATGGTGACCTTAAATTCCGGTTTTCTCCTTCAGTGATTCTGCTTGTTAACATCAGGTGTCTTCAATAATGCTCAATCATCACTCAGTTATTCACTTAATTGTCTCATTAACTTTAACACTCAGCTCAGAGTTTGATTGGATGGCTTAAAATGACTTCCATGATGTTGAAGTTACATGAACAAATTATGTTTGTTTAACAAAACAAAGTTATGTGCAACTGGTGGAACCTGTTTACATGAAAAAATTAAGTAAAACCAACACATCATTTTTTTCAGTGTAGGTGATTTATAGGCTATAATAAATGTGTCTGATAATAAAATAACGAGGCAGTAATTGTTTATTAATAAACTATTGTTTTCTAAATGATTTTCGGCTAAAAACATCTCCATCTCCGGATGCACATTTAGAGAGAAATTAATTAGCTACATAATTACATAGTCAGAAAGATATTGGCTTTCGATTCGAATTTGTTCGTTTTAAATTGGACATTTAAATCTTTAATCTACTAAAGCTTTAAATGTCCAATTTAAAACGAACAAATTCGAATGCGGTGGCTGTTTCAGGTCTTGCGCTTCAGTTCACGAAGATCATGAAGCGCCCCTTGATTAATTGTTAAAGCACAACGTTTTCTTGTGATTGTGTGTTTACGCAAATAAATGTATTTGCGAATAATGTATTATTATTTTCTGTATGACCAGAAATGAAAGAGTATTTTAAGTTGTTTCCACTGAAAGAAATGCAATGAAACTGCAAGTGTTCACATGGGCGTCTCACAGCCATCAGTGCGTGCTCCACACACTGGATATGCGCTGATATGCGTCAAAAATATTGTGTTTATTTGTGCTCTGTTCCTTTTTTGGATAAAGGCGTCTTCTATGCAGCCTAATAAAATGTTACAATAATGATGATGATGGTTATTATTATTATTATTATTTGCAGACACGGAGTTTTTGTGAAATGGACGTTTTGCTTATTTTCAATTGGCAATTTCAGTTTGAAGGGTGATGGAAATGCGGCTTTAACTGCTCCGTACTTGCTGCGTTTTATTTCTATAAATTAATTTCGTTTCAAATGGGGTCCAATCAGTTATTAAAGGTGTTAAAAAATTAACTCTGTATCTCGAGGTTGCGGTGTTTGTTATTTGTTAACAGGCGGCGTTTGTTAACAGGCTGCGGCGTTCCGCAGCCTGTTATATCGGCCGTTCCGCAGCCTGTTATATCGCGCAAAAAATCGCTGCTTGAAATGGAGAATCGCCTGTACTGGTCTCGTGACACTATTGCAGCCACTACGGCAGGTGAGTTAATATACATGCTATCTTCCTAATTAAAAAAAAATAAATTAATTCATAATACCCACTGAAATGGGTTGGGTTTTATGACGTTTGATCCAGAAAGGCGTGTTAGGGGTGGGGTCTGGGGCGGCGCTGTGGGGCTACTGGCCCGGCAGTGGAAACGCAAGCCCACTGCTTGAGGCCCGAGGCCACTAGATCGGCTCGGCTCGCTGTTAGCTCTGGCCCAGCCCTAGCCCGGCAGTGGAAACGCGGCTATTGAACGGCTTTCCAAAGGATGGGATTCGAACCCACGCGTGCAGAGCACAATGGATTAGCAGTCCATCACCTTAACCACTCGGCCACCTCGTCACTCACCCGCATGTGTCGCGTTTCTGCTGCTATATTAAGGATGATGTCGCTAAATTTGGCAGGCCGGGCACATAGAACAGCTTTGCCAGGCGCACTTGTCACTCTCGAAACACTAAACACATCAAACGACGAGGATGGGATTCAAACTCACGCGTGCAGAGCACAATGGATTAGCAGTCCATCGCCTTAACCACTCGGCCACCTCGTCACTCGACCAGACCTGTTTTCCCGAAGCTGGGCAGTGGTGTGTTTCGGCAGCTATTTTAAGGATGATGTTGTTAAAGTTGGCAGCAAGGTTCTTTGAATGGCTTTGCCAGGCGCACTTTGCTCTCTCGACACATTCAGCTAAAGCGCGCCTTGAGGGGCACCTGTGCGGTTGACGTGTTCACTACATTTTCTCTCTGTTTCTGCAGCTATATTAAGGATGATGTCGCTAAATTTGGCAGGTAGGGTACATTGAACGGCTTTGCCAGGCGCACTTGTCTCTCTCGAAACACTAAACACATCAAACGACGAGGATTGGGATTTGAACCCACGCGTGCAGAGCACAATGGATTAGCAGTCCATCGCCTTAACCACTCGGCCACCTCGTCACTCGCCTGCATGTGTTGCCCGAAGCTGGGCTGTGGTGTGTTTCTGCCGCTATATTAAGGATGACTTTGCTAAACATGGCAGGCCGGGTACATTGAACGGCTTTGCCAGGCACACTTGGCTCTCTGAAAACGCTAAAAACATCAAACGACGAGGATGGGATTCGAACCCACGCGTGCAGAGCACAATGGATTAGCAGTCCATCGCCTTAACCACTCGGCCACCTCGTCACTCGCCTGCATGTGTTGCCCGAAGCTGGGCTGTGGTGTGTTTCTGCCACTATATTAAGGATGACTTTGCTAAACATGGCAGGCCGGGTACATTGAACGGCTTTGCCAGGCGCACTTGTCTCTCTCGAAACACTAAACACATCAAACGACGAGGATGGTATTCGAACCCACGCGTGCAGAGCACAATGGATTAGCAGTCCATCGCCTTAACCACTCGGCCACCTCGTCACTCGCCTGCATTTGTTGCCCGAAGCTGGGCTGTGGTGTGTTTCTGCCGCTATATTAAGGATGACTTTGCTGAACATGGCAGGCCGGGTACATTGAACGGCTTTGCCAGGCACACTTGGCTCTCTGAAAACGCTAAAGACATCAAACGACGAGGATGGGATTCGAACCCACGCATGCAGAGCACAATGTATTAGTAGTCCATCGCCTTAACCACTCGGCCACCTCGTCACTCGACCAGACCTGTTTTCCCGAAGCTGGGCAGTGGTGTGTTTCGGCAGCTATTTTAAGGATGATGTTGTTAAAGTTGGCAGCAAGGTTCTTTGAATGGCTTTGCCAGGCGCACTTTGCTCTCTCAACACATTCAGCTAAAGCTCGCCTTGAGGGGCACCTGTGCGGTTGACGTGTTCACTACATTTTCTCTCTGTGTCTGCAGCTATATTAAGGATGATGTCGCTAAATTTGGCAGGTAGGGTACATTGAACGGCTTTGCCAGGCGCACTTGGCTCTCTGAAAACACTAAAGACATCAAACGACGAGGATGGTATTCAAACCCACATGTGCACAACACAACATAATAGCAGTCCATCACCTAACCACTCGGCCACCTCGCCACAACTTTTTGGATGTTGGAAGTAGTAATTTGGTGCTTTTCAACCCCTCTCATTAACATGATGGAGATATAGTTCACCATTTTGTGTTGGAAATGGTTTGGCTGATGAGAGAGGTAACCCTTCGACTGACCTGCAAGGAGCATTGGGTTCTATGGGTTAGGAGACTCACAACTGTTTTGATAGAGGGAGATCTGCTTATGTTTCATTTGTGTGCTGCTTCTGATTTGTTGGAAAGAACCTAGAGAGAACGCCTGGGTCGAGAAAAAGGCAGCATAGCTTGCATTGGACCTCTCTCAGAATATGTTTGCAGTGTCCTTGCACTCTTCATTATCCTACCCAACCTCGGCACCCCTGCAGTTGACCTGTTCGCTAGGCTCTCTGTTTCTGCAGCTATTTTAAGGATGATGTCGTTAAAGTTGGCAGCAAGGTCCTTTGCCAGGCGCACTTGTCTCTCTCGAAACACTAAACACATCAAACGACGAGGATGGAATTCGAACCCACGCGTGCAGAGCACAATGGATCAGCAGTCCATCGCCTTAACCACTCGGTCACCTCGTCACTCTCCTACATATGTTGCCCGAAGCTGGGCTGTGGTGTGTTTCTGCCGCTAAATTAAGGATGACTTTGTTAAACATGGCAGGCCGGTACATTGAACGGCTTTGCCAGGAACTTTTGGCTCTCTGAAAACGCTAAAGACATCAAACGACGAGGATGAGATTCGAACCCACTCGTGCAGAGCACAATGGATTAGCAGTCCATCGCCTTAACCACTCGGCCACCTCGTCACTCGACCAGACCTGTTTTCCCGAAGCTGGGCAGTGGTGTGTTTCGGCAGCTATTTTAAGGATGATGTTGTTAAAGTTGAATGGCTTTGCCAGGCGCACTTTGCTCTCTCGACACATTCAGCTAAAGCTCGCCTTGAGGGGCACCTGTGCGGTTGACGTGTTCACTACATTTTCTCTCTGTTTCTGCAGCTATATTAAGGATGATGTCGCTAAATTTGGCAGGTAGGGTACATTGAACGGCTTTGCCAGGCGCACTTGGCTCTCTGAAAACACTAAAGACATCAAACGACGAGGATGGTATTCAAACCCACGTGTGCACAACACAACATAATAGCAGTCCATCACCTAACCACTCGGCCACCTCGCCACAACCTTTTGGATGTTGGAAGTAGTAATTTGGTGCTTTTCAACCCCATCTTATTAACATGATGGAGATACAGTTCACCATATTGTGTTGGAAATGGTTTGGCTGATGAGAGAGGTAACCCTTCGACTGACCTGCAAGGAGCATTGGGTTCTATGGGTTAGGAGACTCACAACTGTTTTGATAGAGGGAGATCTGCTTATGTTCCATTTGTGTGCTGCTTCTGATTTGTTGGAAAGAACCTAGAGAGAACGCCTGGGTCGAGAAAAAGGCAGCATAGCTTGCATTGGACCTCTCTCAGAATATGTTTGCAGTGTGCACTCTTCATTATCCTACCCAACCTCGTAGGGAGCTCGTGGAATCGATCCCGAACTCAAACATATTCTTGGACATTGAGCTTTATAACTCCGCCCCTTTGCTACCAGGATCCACAATTCTCTCCCCCCAAAATTAGAAAGCAGCGCATTTTTTGTTCTTTGAGTGAAGAGATAACAATGATAAAACCTTTTTGTGCACATACCTCACCTGTTTCGTAGACACACCATGCAGCCGTCAATTTTTGACGGTCTCTTAGGAGGCTTTGAGACTTGTTGAAAGAACAGAATTGTGCTTTCGCTCCTTGAAAGTGCTGCATTCACTGTGACGGCGAAGACATGAGCTTGAAGACGGTTGGTGTAGTCAGTATTTGGACCTCCCTTAGAATGTGTTTTTGTTTTTATAAAGGTCATATCCATGCAACAGGGGCCTTCTTGTTTTGATCCTGTCCTCGACAATGTTTTCAGAAATGAACAGGTGCTTTTTCTGCAGCTACAATTAAAATGAAATTCAGCTAAAGCTTGCCTTGAGGGGCACCCCTGCAGTTGACCTGTTCGCTAGGCTCTCTGTTTCTGCAACTATTTTAAGGATGACGTCGTTAAAGTTGGCAGCAAGGTCCTTTGCCAGGCGCACTTGTCTCTCTCGAAACACTAAACACATCAAACGACAAGGATGGAATTCGAACCCACGCGTGCAGAGCACAATGGATTAGCAGTCCATCGCCTTAACCACTCGGCCACCTCGTCACTCGCCTGCATGTGTTGCCCGAAGCTGGGCTGTGGTGTGTTTCTGCCGCTATATTAAGGATGACTTTGCTAAACATGGCAGGCCGGGTACATTGAACGGCTTTGCCAGGCACACTTGGCTCTCTGAAAACGCTAAAGACATCAAACGACGAGGATGGGATTCGAACCCACGCATGCAGAGCACAATGGATTAGCAGTCCATCGCCTTAACCACTCGGCCACCTCGTCACTCGACCAAACCTGTTTTCCCGAAGCTGGGCAGTGGTGTGTTTCGGCAGCTATTTTAAGGATGATGTTGTTAAAGTTGGCAGCAAGGTTCTTTGAATGGCTTTGCCAGGCGCACTTTGCTCTCTCGACACATTCAGCTAAAGCTCGCCTTGAGGGGCACCTGTGCGGTTGATGTGTTCACTACATTTTCTCTCTGTTTCTGCAGCTATATTAAGGATGATGTCGCTAAATTTGGCAGGTAGGGTACATTGAACGGCTTTGCCAGGCGCACTCGTCTCTCTCGAAACACTAAACACATCAAACGACGAGGATGGGATTCGAACCCACGCGTGCAGAGCACAATGGATTAGCAGTCCATCGCCTTAACCACTCGGCCACCTCGTCACTCTCCAGCATGTGTTGCCCGAAGCTGGGCTGTGGTGTGTTTCTGCCGCTATATTAAGGATGACTTTGCTAAACATGGCAGGCCGGGTACATTGAACGGCTTTGCCAGGCACACTTCGCTCTCTGAAAACGCTAAAGACATCAAACGACGAGGATGGGATTCGAACCCACGCGTGCAGAGCACAATGGATTAGCAGTACATCGCCTTAACCACTCGACCACCTCGTCACTCTCCTGCATGTGTTGCCCGAAGCTGGGCTGTGGTGTGTTTCTGCCGCTATATTAAGGATGACTTTGCTAAACATGGCAGGCCGGGTACATTGAACGGCTTTGCCAGGCACACTTGGCTCTCTGAAAACGCTAAAGACATCAAACGACGAGGATGGGATTCGAACCCACGCGTGCAGAGCACAATGGATTAGCAGTCCATCGCCTTAACCACTCGGCCACCTCGTCACTCGACCAGACCTGTTTTCCCGAAGCTGGGCAGTGGTGTGTTTCGGCAGCTATTTTAAGGATGATGTTGTTAAAGTTGGAAGCAAGGTTCTTTGAATGGCTTTGCCAGGCGCACTTTGCTCTCTCGACTCATTCAGCTAAAGCTCGCCTTGAGGGGCACCTGTGCGGTTGACGTGTTCACTACATTTTCTCTCTGTTTCTGCAGCTATATTAAGGATGATGTCGCTAAATTTGGCAGGTAGGGTACATTGAACGGCTTTGCCAGGCACACTTCGCTCTCTGAAAACGCTAAAGACATCAAACGACGAGGATGGGATTCGAACCCACGCGTGCAGAGCACAATGGATTAGCAGTACATCGCCTTAACCACTCGGCCACCTCGTCACTCTCCTGCATGTGTTGCCCGAAGCTGGGCTGTGGTGTGTTTCTGCCGCTATATTAAGGATGACTTTGCTAAACATGGCAGGCCGGGTACATTGAACGGCTTTGCCAGGCACACTTGGCTCTCTGAAAACGCTAAAGACATCAAACGACGAGGATGGGATTCGAACCCACGCGTGCAGAGCACAATGGATTAGCAGTCCATCGCCTTAACCACTCGGCCACCTCGTCACTCGACCAGACCTGTTTTCCCGAAGCTGGGCAGTGGTGTGTTTCGGCAGCTATTTTAAGGATGATGTTGTTAAAGTTGGCAGCAAGGTTCTTTGAATGGCTTTGCCAGGCGCACTTTGCTCTCTCGACACATTCAGCTAAAGCTCGCCTTGAGGGGCACCTGTGCGGTTGACGTGTTCACTACATTTTCTCTCTGTTTCTGCAGCTATATTAAGGATGATGTCGCTAAATTTGGCAGGTAGGGTACATTGAACGGCTTTGCCAGGCGCACTTGGCTCTCTGAAAACACTAAAGACATCAAACGACGAGGATGGTATTCAAACCCACGTGTGCACAACACAACATAATAGCAGTCCATCACCTAACCACTCAGCCACCTCGCCACAACCTTTTGGATGTTGGAAGTAGTAATTTGGTGCTTTTCAACCCCATCTCATTAACATGATGGAGATACAGTTCACCATATTGTGTTGGAAATGGTTTGGCTGATGAGAGAGGTAACCCTTCGACTGACCTGCAAGGAGCATTGGGTTCTATGGGCTAGGAGACTCACAACTGTTTTGATAGAGGGAGATCTGCTTATGTTTCATTTGTGTGCTGCTTCTGATTTGTTGGAAAGAACCTAGAGAGAACGCCTGGGTCGAGAAAAAGGCAGCATAGCTTGCATTGGACCTCTCTCAGAATATGTTTGCAGTGTGCACTCTTCATTATCCTACCCAACCTCGTAGGGAGCTCGTGGAATCGATCCCGAACTCAAACATATTCTTGGACATTGAGCTTTATAACTCCGCCCCTTTGCTACCAGGATCCACAATTCTCTCCCCCCAAAATTAGAAAGCAGCGCATTTTTTGTTCTTTGAGTGAAGAGATAACAATGATAAAACCTTTTTGTGCACATACCTCACCTGTTTCGTAGACACACCATGCAGCCGTCAGTGCCCAAAAGCTTATTACATGGCAGTTTAAAGCTTGATACCACCCTGTCGTTCCATGTCCAGATAAAAGCACGGAAGACGCTGCTCCTTTTGCCGGCATTCTTTCGCAGAGGCAATATCGTAGTCTATGAGGTTTATCCGAGACGTGATCTTTGCTGGTTGAAAACTTTACCCAATACCCCGCTGGGATGACTTGAAATATAGTCAGCCTTGGCAATTTTTGACGGTCTCTTAGGAGGCTTTAAGACTTGTTGAAAGAACAGAATTGTGCTTTCGCTCCTTGAAAGTGCTGCATTCACTGTGACGGCGAAGACATGAGCTTGAAGACGGTTGGTGTAGTCAGTATTTGGACCTCCCTTAGAATGTGTTTTTGTTTTTATAAAGGTCATATCCATGCAACAGGGGCCTTCTTGTTTTGATCCTGTCCTCGACAATGTTTTCAGAAATGAACAGGTGCTTTTTCTGCAGCTACAATTAAAATGAAATTCAGCTAAAGCTTGCCTTGAGGGGCACCCCTGCAGTTGACCTGTTCGCTAGGCTCTCTGTTTCTGCAGCTATTTTAAGGATGACGTTGTTAAAGTTGGCAGCAAGGTCCTTTGCCAGGCGCACTTGTCTCTCTCGAAACACTAAACACATCAAACGACAAGGATGGAATTCGAACCCACGCGTGCAGAGCACAATCGATTAGCAGTCCATCGCCTTAACCACTCGGCCACCTCGTCACTCGCCTGCATGTGTTGCCCGAAGCTGGGCTGTGGTGTGTTTCTGCCGCTATATTAAGGATGACTTTGCTAAACATGGCAGGCCGGGTACATTGAACGGCTTTGCCAGGCACACTTGGCTCTCTGAAAACGCTAAAGACATCAAACGACGAGGATGGGATTCGAACCCACGCGTGGAGAGCACAATGGATTAGCAGTCCATCGCCTTAACCACTCGGCCACCTCGTCACTCGACCAAACCTGTTTTCCCGAAGCTGGGCAGTGGTGTGTTTCGGCAGCTATTTTAAGGATGATGTTGTTAAAGTTGGCAGCAAGGTTCTTTGAATGGCTTTGCCAGGCGCACTTTGCTCTCTCGACACATTCAGCTAAAGCTTGCCTTGAGGGGCACCTGTGCGGTTGACGTGTTCACTACATTTTCTCTCTGTTTCTGCAGCTATATTAAGGATGATGTCGTTAAATTTGGCAGGTAGGGTACATTGAACGGCTTTGCCAGGCACACTTCGCTCTCTGAAAACGCTAAAGACATCAAACGACGAGGATGGGATTCGAACCCACGCGTGCAGAGCACAATGGATTAGCAGTACATCGCCTTAACCACTCGGCCACCTCGTCACTCTCCTGCATGTGTTGCCCGAAGCTGGGCTGTGGTGTGTTTCTGCCGCTATATTAAGGATGACTTTGCTAAACATGGCAGGCCGGGTACATTGAACGGCTTTGCCAGGCACACTTGGCTCTCTGAAAACGCTAAAGACATCAAACGACGAGGATGGGATTCGAACCCACGCGTGCAGAGCACAATGGATTAGCAGTCCATCGCCTTAACCACTCGGCCACCTCGTCACTCGACCAGACCTGATTTCCCGAAGCTGGGCAGTGGTGTGTTTCGGCAGCTATTTTAAGGATGATGTTGTTAAAGTTGGCAGCAAGGTTCTTTGAATGGCTTTGCCAGGCGCACTTTGCTCTCTCGACACATTCAGCTAAAGCTCGCCTTGAGGGGCACCTGTGCGGTTGACGTGTTCACTACATTTTCTCTCTGTTTCTGCAGCTATATTAAGGATGATGTCGCTAAATTTGGCAGGTAGGATACATTGAACGGCTTTGCCAGGCGCACTTGGCTCTCTGAAAACACTAAAGACATCAAACGACGAGGATGGTATTCAAACCCACGTGTGCACAACACAACATAATAGCAGTCCATCACCTAACCACTCAGCCACCTCGCCACAACCTTTTGGATGTTGGAAGTAGTAATTTGGTGCTTTTCAACCCCATCTCATTAACATGATGGAGATACAGTTCACCATATTGTGTTGGAAATGGTTTGGCTGATGAGAGAGGTAACCCTTCGACTGACCTGCAAGGAGCATTGGGTTCTATGGGTTAGGAGACTCACAACTGTTTTGATAGAGGGAGATCTGCTTATGTTTCATTTGTGTGCTGCTTCTGATTTGTTGGAAAGAACCTAGAGAGAACGCCTGGGTCGAGAAAAAGGCAGCATAGCTTGCATTGGACCTCTCTCCGAATATGTTTGCAGTGTGCACTCTTCATTATCCTACCCAACCTCGTAGGGAGCTCGTGGAATCGATCCCGAACTCAAACATATTCTTGGACATTGAGCTTTATAACTCCGCCCCTTTGCTACCAGGATCCACAATTCTCTCCCCCCAAAATTAGAAAGCAGCGCATTTTTTGTTCTTTGAGTGAAGAGATAACAATGATAAAACCTTTTTGTGCACATACCTCACCTGTTTCGTAGACACACCATGCAGCCGTCAGTGCCCAAAAGCTTATTACATGGCAGTTTAAAGCTTGATACCACCCTGTCGTTCCATGTCCAGATAAAAGCACAGAAGACGCTGCTCCTTTTGCCGGCATTCTTTCGCAGAGGCAATATCGTAGTCTATGAGGTTTATCCGAGACGTGATCTTTGCTGGTTGAAAACTTTACCCAATACCCCGCTGGGATGACTTGAAATATAGTCAGCCTTGGCAATTTTTGACGGTCTCTTAGGAGGCTTTAAGACTTGTTGAAAGAACAGAATTGTGCTTTCGCTCCTTGAAAGTGCTGCATTCACTGTGACGGTGAAGACATGAGCTTGAAGACGGTTGGTGTAGTCAGTATTTGGACCTCCCTTAGAATGTGTTTTTGTTTTTATAAAGGTCATATCCATGCAACAGGGGCCTTCTTGTTTTGATCCTGTCCTCGACAATGTTTTCAGAAATGAACAGGTGCTTTTTCTGCAGCTACAATTAAAATGAAATTCAGCTAAAGCTTGCCTTGAGGGGCACCCCTGCAGTTGACCTGTTCGCTAGGCTCTCTGTTTCTGCAGCTATTTTAAGGATGACGTCGTTAAAGTTGGCAGCAAGGTCCTTTGCCAGGCGCACTTGTCTCTCTCGAAACACTAAACACATCAAACGACAAGGATGGAATTCGAACCCACGCGTGCAGAGCACAATCGATTAGCAGTCCATCGCCTTAACCACTCGGCCACCTCGTCACTCGCCTGCATGTGTTGCCCGAAGCTGGGCTGTGGTGTGTTTCTGCCACTATATTAAGGATGACTTTGCTAAACATGGCAGGCCGGGTACATTGAACGGCTTTGCCAGGCACACTTGGCTCTCTGAAAACACTAAAGACATCAAACGACGAGGATGGGATTCGAACCCACGCGTGCAGAGCACAATGGATTAGCAGTCCATCGCCTTAACCACTCGGCCACCTCGTCACTCGACCACACCTGTTTTCCCGAAGCTGGGCAGTGGTGTGTTTCGGCAGCTATTTTAAGGATGATGTTGTTAAAGTTGGCAGCAAGGTTCTTTGAATGGCTTTGCCAGGCGCACTTTGCTCTCTCGACACATTCAGCTAAAGCTCGCCTTGAGGGGCTCCTGTGCGGTTGACGTGTTCACTACATTTTCTCTCTGTTTCTGCAGCTATATTAAGGATGATGTCGCTAAATTTGGCAGGTAGGGTACATTGAACGGCTTTGCCAGGCGCACTCGTCTCTCTCGAAACACTAAACACATCAAACGACGAGGATGGGATTCGAACCCACGCGTGCAGAGCACAATGGATTAGCAGTCCATCGCCTTAACCACTCGGCCACCTCGTCACTCTCCAGCATGTGTTGCCCGAAGCTGGGCTGTGGTGTGTTTCTGCCGCTATATTAAGGATGACTTTGCTAAACATGGCAGGCCGGGTACATTGAACGGCTTTGCCAGGCACACTTCGCTCTCTGAAAACGCTAAAGACATCAAACGACGAGGATGGGATTCGAACCCACGTGTGCAGAGCACAATGGATTAGCAGTACATCGCCTTAACCACTCGGCCACCTCGTCACTCTCCTGCATGTGTTGCCCGAAGCTGGGCTGTGGTGTGTTTCTGCCGCTATATTAAGGATGACTTTGCTAAACATGGCAGGCCGGGTACATTGAACGGCTTTGCCAGGCACACTTGGCTCTCTGAAAACGCTAAAGACATCAAACGACGAGGATGGGATTCGAACCCACGCATGCAGAGCACAATGGATTAGCAGTCCATCGCCTTAACCACTCGGCCACCTCGTCACTCGACCAGACCTGTTTTCCCGAAGCTGGGCAGTGGTGTGTTTCGGCAGCTATTTTAAGGATGATGTTGTTAAAGTTGGCAGCAAGGTTCTTTGAATGGCTTTGCCAGGCGCACTTTGCTCTCTCGACACATTCAGCTAAAGCTCGCCTTGAGGGGCACCTGTGCGGTTGACGTGTTCACTACATTTTCTCTCTGTTTCTGCAGCTATATTAAGGATGATGTCGCTAAATTTGGCAGGTAGGGTACATTGAACGGCTTTGCCAGGCGCACTTGGCTCTCTGAAAACACTAAAGACATCAAACGACGAGGATGATATTCAAACCCACGTGTGCACAACACAACATAATAGCAGTCCATCACCTAACCACTCAGCCACCTCGCCACAACTTTTTGGATGTTGGAAGTAGTAATTTGGTGCTTTTCAACCCCATCTCATTAACATGATGGAGATACAGTTCACCATATTGTGTTGGAAATGGTTTGGCTGATGAGAGAGGTAACCCTTCGACTGACCTGCAAGGAGCATTGGGTTCTATGGGTTAGGAGACTCACAACTGTTTTGATAGAGGGAGATCTGCTTATGTTTCATTTGTGTGCTGCTTCTGATTTGTTGGAAAGAACCTAGAGAGAACGCCTGGGTCGAGAAAAAGGCAGCATAGCTTGCATTGGACCTCTCTCCGAATATGTTTGCAGTGTGCACTCTTCATTATCCTACCCAACCTCGTAGGGAGCTCGTGGAATCGATCCCGAACTCAAACATATTCTTGGACATTGAGCTTTATAACTCCGCCCCTTTGCTACCAGGATCCACAATTCTCTCCCCCCAAAATTAGAAAGCAGCGCATTTTTTGTTCTTTGAGTGAAGAGATAACAATGATAAAACCTTTTTGTGCACATACCTCACCTGTTTCGTAGACACACCATGCAGCCGTCAGTGCCCAAAAGCTTATTACATGGCAGTTTAAAGCTTGATACCACCCTGTCGTTCCATGTCCAGATAAAAGCACAGAAGACGCTGCTCCTTTTGCCGGCATTCTTTCGCAGAGGCAATATCGTAGTCTATGAGGTTTATCCGAGACGTGATCTTTGCTGGTTGAAAACTTTACCCAATACCCCGCTGGGATGACTTGAAATATAGTCAGCCTTGGCAATTTTTGACGGTCTCTTAGGAGGCTTTGAGACTTGTTGAAAGAACAGAATTGTGCTTTCGCTCCTTGAAAGTGCTGCATTCACTGTGACGGCGAAGACATGAGCTTGAAGACGGTTGGTGTAGTCAGTATTTGGACCTCCCTTAGAATGTGTTTTTGTTTTTATAAAGGTCATATCCATGCAACAGGGGCCTTCTTGTTTTGATCCTGTCCTCGACAATGTTTTCAGAAATGAACAGGTGCTTTTTCTGCAGCTACAATTAAAATGAAATTCAGCTAAAGCTTGCCTTGAGGGGCACCCCTGCAGTTGACCTGTTCGCTAGGCTCTCTGTTTCTGCAGCTATTTTAAGGATGACGTCGTTAAAGTTGGCAGCAAGGTCCTTTGCCAGGCGCACTTGTCTCTCTCGAAACACTAAACACATCAAACGACAAGGATGGAATTCGAACCCACGCGTGCAGAGCACAATCGATTAGCAGTCCATCGCCTTAACCACTCGGCCACCTCGTCACTCGCCTGCATGTGTTGCCCGAAGCTGGGCTGTGGTGTGTTTCTGCCACTATATTAAGGATGACTTTGCTAAACATGGCAGGCCGGGTACATTGAACGGCTTTGCCAGGCACACTTGGCTCTCTGAAAACACTAAAGACATCAAACGACGAGGATGGGATTCGAACCCACGCGTGCAGAGCACAATGGATTAGCAGTCCATCGCCTTAACCACTCGGCCACCTCGTCACTCGACCACACCTGTTTTCCCGAAGCTGGGCAGTGGTGTGTTTCGGCAGCTATTTTAAGGATGATGTTGTTAAAGTTGGCAGCAAGGTTCTTTGAATGGCTTTGCCAGGCGCACTTTGCTCTCTCGACACATTCAGCTAAAGCTCGCCTTGAGGGGCTCCTGTGCGGTTGACGTGTTCACTACATTTTCTCTCTGTTTCTGCAGCTATATTAAGGATGATGTCGCTAAATTTGGCAGGTAGGGTACATTGAACGGCTTTGCCAGGCGCACTCGTCTCTCTCGAAACACTAAACACATCAAACGACGAGGATGGGATTCGAACCCACGCGTGCAGAGCACAATGGATTAGCAGTCCATCGCCTTAACCACTCGGCCACCTCGTCACTCTCCAGCATGTGTTGCCCGAAGCTGGGCTGTGGTGTGTTTCTGCCGCTATATTAAGGATGACTTTGCTAAACATGGCAGGCCGGGTACATTGAACGGCTTTGCCAGGCACACTTCGCTCTCTGAAAACGCTAAAGACATCAAACGACGAGGATGGGATTCGAACCCACGTGTGCAGAGCACAATGGATTAGCAGTACATCGCCTTAACCACTCGGCCACCTCGTCACTCTCCTGCATGTGTTGCCCGAAGCTGGGCTGTGGTGTGTTTCTGCCGCTATATTAAGGATGACTTTGCTAAACATGGCAGGCCGGGTACATTGAACGGCTTTGCCAGGCACACTTGGCTCTCTGAAAACGCTAAAGACATCAAACGACGAGGATGGGATTCGAACCCACGCGTGCAGAGCACAATGGATTAGCAGTCCATCGCCTTAACCACTCGGCCACCTCGTCACTCGACCAGACCTGTTTTCCCGAAGCTGGGCAGTGGTGTGTTTCGGCAGCTATTTTAAGGATGATGTTGTTAAAGTTGGCAGCAAGGTTCTTTGAATGGCTTTGCCAGGCGCACTTTGCTCTCTCGACACATTCAGCTAAAGCTCGCCTTGAGGGGCACCTGTGCGGTTGACGTGTTCACTACATTTTCTCTCTGTTTCTGCAGCTATATTAAGGATGATGTCGCTAAATTTGGCAGGTAGGGTACATTGAACGGCTTTGCCAGGCGCACTTGGCTCTCTGAAAACACTAAAGACATCAAACGACGAGGATGATATTCAAACCCACGTGTGCACAACACAACATAATAGCAGTCCATCACCTAACCACTCAGCCACCTCGCCACAACTTTTTGGATGTTGGAAGTAGTAATTTGGTGCTTTTCAACCCCATCTCATTAACATGATGGAGATACAGTTCACCATATTGTGTTGGAAATGGTTTGGCTGATGAGAGAGGTAACCCTTCGACTGACCTGCAAGGAGCATTGGGTTCTATGGGTTAGGAGACTCACAACTGTTTTGATAGAGGGAGATCTGCTTATGTTTCATTTGTGTGCTGCTTCTGATTTGTTGGAAAGAACCTAGAGAGAACGCCTGGGTCGAGAAAAAGGCAGCATAGCTTGCATTGGACCTCTCTCCGAATATGTTTGCAGTGTGCACTCTTCATTATCCTACCCAACCTCGTAGGGAGCTCGTGGAATCGATCCCGAACTCAAACATATTCTTGGACATTGAGCTTTATAACTCCGCCCCTTTGCTACCAGGATCCACAATTCTCTCCCCCCAAAATTAGAAAGCAGCGCATTTTTTGTTCTTTGAGTGAAGAGATAACAATGATAAAACCTTTTTGTGCACATACCTCACCTGTTTCGTAGACACACCATGCAGCCGTCAGTGCCCAAAAGCTTATTACATGGCAGTTTAAAGCTTGATACCACCCTGTCGTTCCATGTCCAGATAAAAGCACAGAAGACGCTGCTCCTTTTGCCGGCATTCTTTCGCAGAGGCAATATTGTAGTCTATGAGGTTTATCCGAGACGTGATCTTTGCTGGTTGAAAACTTTACCCAATACCCCGCTGGGATGACTTGAAATATAGTCAGCCTTGGCAATTTTTGACGGTCTCTTAGGAGGCTTTGAGACTTGTTGAAAGAACAGAATTGTGCTTTCGCTCCTTGAAAGTGCTGCATTCACTGTGACGGCGAAGACATGAGCTTGAAGACGGTTGGTGTAGTCAGTATTTGGACCTCCCTTAGAATGTGTTTTTGTTTTTATAAAGGTCATATCCATGCAACAGGGGCCTTCTTGTTTTGATCCTGTCCTCGACAATGTTTTCAGAAATGAACAGGTGCTTTTTCTGCAGCTACAATTAAAATGAAATTCAGCTAAAGCTTGCCTTGAGGGGCACCCCTGCAGTTGACCTGTTCGCTAGGCTCTCTGTTTCTGCAGCTATTTTAAGGATGACGTCGTTAAAGTTGGCAGCAAGGTCCTTTGCCAGGCGCACTTGTCTCTCTCGAAACACTAAACACATCAAACGACAAGGATGGAATTCGAACCCACGCGTGCAGAGCACAATCGATTAGCAGTCCATCGCCTTAACCACTCGGCCACCTCGTCACTCGCCTGCATGTGTTGCCCGAAGCTGGGCTGTGGTGTGTTTCTGCCACTATATTAAGGATGACTTTGCTAAACATGGCAGGCCGGGTACATTGAACGGCTTTGCCAGGCACACTTGGCTCTCTGAAAACACTAAAGACATCAAACAACGAGGATGGGATTCGAACCCACGCGTGCAGAGCACAATGGATTAGCAGTCCATCACCTTAACCACTCGGCCACCTCGTCACTCGACCACACCTGTTTTCCCGAAGCTGGGCAGTGGTGTGTTTCGGCAGCTATTTTAAGGATGATGTTGTTAAAGTTGGCAGCAAGGTTCTTTGAATGGCTTTGCCAGGCGCACTTTGCTCTCTCGACACATTCAGCTAAAGCTCGCCTTGAGGGGCTCCTGTGCGGTTGACGTGTTCACTACATTTTCTCTCTGTTTCTGCAGCTATATTAAGGATGATGTCGCTAAATTTGGCAGGTAGGGTACATTGAACGGCTTTGCCAGGCGCACTCGTCTCTCTCGAAACACTAAACACATCAAACGACGAGGATGGGATTCGAACCCACGCGTGCAGAGCACAATGGATTAGCAGTCCATCGCCTTAACCACTCGGCCACCTCGTCACTCTCCAGCATGTGTTGCCCGAAGCTGGGCTGTGGTGTGTTTCTGCCGCTATATTAAGGATGACTTTGCTAAACATGGCAGGCCGGGTACATTGAACGGCTTTGCCAGGCACACTTCGCTCTCTGAAAACGCTAAAGACATCAAACGACGAGGATGGGATTCGAACCCACGTGTGCAGAGCACAATGGATTAGCAGTACATCGCCTTAACCACTCGGCCACCTCGTCACTCTCCTGCATGTGTTGCCCGAAGCTGGGCTGTGGTGTGTTTCTGCCGCTATATTAAGGATGACTTTGCTAAACATGGCAGGCCGGGTACATTGAACGGCTTTGCCAGGCACACTTGGCTCTCTGAAAACGCTAAAGACATCAAACGACGAGGATGGGATTCGAACCCACGCGTGCAGAGCACAATGGATTAGCAGTCCATCGCCTTAACCACTCGGCCACCTCGTCACTCGACCAGACCTGTTTTCCCGAAGCTGGGCAGTGGTGTGTTTCGGCAGCTATTTTAAGGATGATGTTGTTAAAGTTGGCAGCAAGGTTCTTTGAATGGCTTTGCCAGGCGCACTTTGCTCTCTCGACACATTCAGCTAAAGCTCGCCTTGAGGGGCACCTGTGCGGTTGACGTGTTCACTACATTTTCTCTCTGTTTCTGCAGCTATATTAAGGATGATGTCGCTAAATTTGGCAGGTAGGGTACATTGAACGGCTTTGCCAGGCGCACTTGGCTCTCTGAAAACACTAAAGACATCAAACGACGAGGATGATATTCAAACCCACGTGTGCACAACACAACATAATAGCAGTCCATCACCTAACCACTCAGCCACCTCGCCACAACTTTTTGGATGTTGGAAGTAGTAATTTGGTGCTTTTCAACCCCATCTCATTAACATGATGGAGATACAGTTCACCATATTGTGTTGGAAATGGTTTGGCTGATGAGAGAGGTAACCCTTCGACTGACCTGCAAGGAGCATTGGGTTCTATGGGTTAGGAGACTCACAACTGTTTTGATAGAGGGAGATCTGCTTATGTTTCATTTGTGTGCTGCTTCTGATTTGTTGGAAAGAACCTAGAGAGAACGCCTGGGTCGAGAAAAAGGCAGCATAGCTTGCATTGGACCTCTCTCCGAATATGTTTGCAGTGTGCACTCTTCATTATCCTACCCAACCTCGTAGGGAGCTCGTGGAATCGATCCCGAACTCAAACATATTCTTGGACATTGAGCTTTATAACTCCGCCCCTTTGCTACCAGGATCCACAATTCTCTCCCCCCAAAATTAGAAAGCAGCGCATTTTTTGTTCTTTGAGTGAAGAGATAACAATGATAAAACCTTTTTGTGCACATACCTCACCTGTTTCGTAGACACACCATGCAGCCGTCAGTGCCCAAAAGCTTATTACATGGCAGTTTAAAGCTTGATACCACCCTGTCGTTCCATGTCCAGATAAAAGCACAGAAGACGCTGCTCCTTTTGCCGGCATTCTTTCGCAGAGGCAATATCGTAGTCTATGAGGTTTATCCGAGACGTGATCTTTGCTGGTTGAAAACTTTACCCAATACCCCGCTGGGATGACTTGAAATATAGTCAGCCTTGGCAATTTTTGACGGTCTCTTAGGAGGCTTTGAGACTTGTTGAAAGAACAGAATTGTGCTTTCGCTCCTTGAAAGTGCTGCATTCACTGTGACGGCGAAGACATGAGCTTGAAGACGGTTGGTGTAGTCAGTATTTGGACCTCCCTTAGAATGTGTTTTTGTTTTTATAAAGGTCATATCCATGCAACAGGGGCCTTCTTGTTTTGATCCTGTCCTCGACAATGTTTTCAGAAATGAACAGGTGCTTTTTCTGCAGCTACAATTAAAATGAAATTCAGCTAAAGCTTGCCTTGAGGGGCACCCCTGCAGTTGACCTGTTCGCTAGGCTCTCTGTTTCTGCAGCTATTTTAAGGATGACGTCGTTAAAGTTGGCAGCAAGGTCCTTTGCCAGGCGCACTTGTCTCTCTCGAAACACTAAACACATCAAACGACAAGGATGGAATTCGAACCCACGCGTGCAGAGCACAATCGATTAGCAGTCCATCGCCTTAACCACTCGGCCACCTCGTCACTCGCCTGCATGTGTTGCCCGAAGCTGGGCTGTGGTGTGTTTCTGCCACTATATTAAGGATGACTTTGCTAAACATGGCAGGCCGGGTACATTGAACGGCTTTGCCAGGCACACTTGGCTCTCTGAAAACACTAAAGACATCAAACGACGAGGATGGGATTCGAACCCACGCGTGCAGAGCACAATGGATTAGCAGTCCATCGCCTTAACCACTCGGCCACCTCGTCACTCGACCACACCTGTTTTCCCGAAGCTGGGCAGTGGTGTGTTTCGGCAGCTATTTTAAGGATGATGTTGTTAAAGTTGGCAGCAAGGTTCTTTGAATGGCTTTGCCAGGCGCACTTTGCTCTCTCGACACATTCAGCTAAAGCTCGCCTTGAGGGGCACCTGTGCGGTTGACGTGTTCACTACATTTTCTCTCTGTTTCTGCAGCTATATTAAGGATGATGTCGCTAAATTTGGCAGGTAGGGTACATTGAACGGCTTTGCCAGGCGCACTCGTCTCTCTCGAAACACTAAACACATCAAACGACGACGATGGGATTCGAACCCACGCGTGCAGAGCACAATGGATTAGCAGTCCATCGCCTTAACCACTCGGCCACCTCGTCACTCTCCAGCATGTGTTGCCCGAAGCTGGGCTGTGGTGTGTTTCTGCCGCTATATTAAGGATGACTTTGCTAAACATGGCAGGCCGGGTACATTGAACGGCTTTGCCAGGCACACTTCGCTCTCTGAAAACGCTAAAGACATCAAACGACGAGGATGGGATTCGAACCCACGTGTGCAGAGCACAATGGATTAGCAGTACATCGCCTTAACCACTCGGCCACCTCGTCACTCTCCTGCATGTGTTGCCCGAAGCTGGGCTGTGGTGTGTTTCTGCCGCTATATTAAGGATGACTTTGCTAAACATGGCAGGCCGGGTACATTGAACGGCTTTGCCAGGCACACTTGGCTCTCTGAAAACGCTAAAGACATCAAACGACGAGGATGGGATTCGAACCCACGCGTGCAGAGCACAATGGATTAGCAGTCCATCGCCTTAACCACTCGGCCACCTCGTCACTCGACCAGACCTGTTTTCCCGAAGCTGGGCAGTGGTGTGTTTCGGCAGCTATTTTAAGGATGATGTTGTTAAAGTTGGCAGCAAGGTTCTTTGAATGGCTTTGCCAGGCGCACTTTGCTCTCTCGACACATTCAGCTAAAGCTCGCCTTGAGGGGCACCTGTGCGGTTGACGTGTTCACTACATTTTCTCTCTGTTTCTGCAGCTATATTAAGGATGATGTCGCTAAATTTGGCAGGTAGGGTACATTGAACGGCTTTGCCAGGCGCACTTGGCTCTCTGAAAACACTAAAGACATCAAACGACGAGGATGATATTCAAACCCACGTGTGCACAACACAACATAATAGCAGTCCATCACCTAACCACTCAGCCACCTCGCCACAACTTTTTGGATGTTGGAAGTAGTAATTTGGTGCTTTTCAACCCCATCTCATTAACATGATGGAGATACAGTTCACCATATTGTGTTGGAAATGGTTTGGCTGATGAGAGAGGTAACCCTTCGACTGACCTGCAAGGAGCATTGGGTTCTATGGGTTAGGAGACTCACAACTGTTTTGATAGAGGGAGATCTGCTTATGTTTCATTTGTGTGCTGCTTCTGATTTGTTGGAAAGAACCTAGAGAGAACGCCTGGGTCGAGAAAAAGGCAGCATAGCTTGCATTGGACCTCTCTCCGAATATGTTTGCAGTGTGCACTCTTCATTATCCTACCCAACCTCGTAGGGAGCTCGTGGAATCGATCCCGAACTCAAACATATTCTTGGACATTGAGCTTTATAACTCCGCCCCTTTGCTACCAGGATCCACAATTCTCTCCCCCCAAAATTAGAAAGCAGAGCATTTTTTGTTCTTTGAGTGAAGAGATAACAATGATAAAACCTTTTTGTGCACATACCTCACCTGTTTCGTAGACACACCATGCAGCCGTCAGTGCCCAAAAGCTTATTACATGGCAGTTTAAAGCTTGATACCACCCTGTCGTTCCATGTCCAGATAAAAGCACAGAAGACGCTGCTCCTTTTGCCGGCATTCTTTCGCAGAGGCAATATCGTAGTCTATGAGGTTTATCCGAGACGTGATCTTTGCTGGTTGAAAACTTTACCCAATACCCCGCTGGGATGACTTGAAATATAGTCAGCCTTGGCAATTTTTGACGGTCTCTTAGGAGGCTTTGAGACTTGTTGAAAGAACAGAATTGTGCTTTCGCTCCTTGAAAGTGCTGCATTCACTGTGACGGCGAAGACATGAGCTTGAAGACGGTTGGTGTAGTCAGTATTTGGACCTCCCTTAGAATGTGTTTTTGTTTTTATAAAGGTCATATCCATGCAACAGGGGCCTTCTTGTTTTGATCCTGTCCTCGACAATGTTTTCAGAAATGAACAGGTGCTTTTTCTGCAGCTACAATTAAAATGAAATTCAGCTAAAGCTTGCCTTGAGGGGCACCCCTGCAGTTGACCTGTTCGCTAGGCTCTCTGTTTCTGCAGCTATTTTAAGGATGACGTCGTTAAAGTTGGCAGCAAGGTCCTTTGCCAGGCGCACTTGTCTCTCTCGAAACACTAAACACATCAAACGACAAGGATGGAATTCGAACCCACGCGTGCAGAGCACAATCGATTAGCAGTCCATCGCCTTAACCACTCGGCCACCTCGTCACTCGCCTGCATGTGTTGCCCGAAGCTGGGCTGTGGTGTGTTTCTGCCACTATATTAAGGATGACTTTGCTAAACATGGCAGGCCGGGTACATTGAACGGCTTTGCCAGGCACACTTGGCTCTCTGAAAACACTAAAGACATCAAACGACGAGGATGGGATTCGAACCCACGCGTGCAGAGCACAATGGATTAGCAGTCCATCGCCTTAACCACTCGGCCACCTCGTCACTCGACCACACCTGTTTTCCCGAAGCTGGGCAGTGGTGTGTTTCGGCAGCTATTTTAAGGATGATGTTGTTAAAGTTGGCAGCAAGGTTCTTTGAATGGCTTTGCCAGGCGCACTTTGCTCTCTCGACACATTCAGCTAAAGCTCGCCTTGAGGGGCACCTGTGCGGTTGACGTGTTCACTACATTTTCTCTCTGTTTCTGCAGCTATATTAAGGATGATGTCGCTAAATTTGGCAGGTAGGGTACATTGAACGGCTTTGCCAGGCGCACTCGTCTCTCTCGAAACACTAAACACATCAAACGACGAGGATGGGATTCGAACCCACGCGTGCAGAGCACAATGGATTAGCAGTCCATCGCCTTAACCACTCGGCCACCTCGTCACTCTCCAGCATGTGTTGCCCGAAGCTGGGCTGTGGTGTGTTTCTGCCGCTATATTAAGGATGACTTTGCTAAACATGGCAGGCCGGGTACATTGAACGGCTTTGCCAGGCACACTTCGCTCTCTGAAAACGCTAAAGACATCAAACGACGAGGATGGGATTCGAACCCACGTGTGCAGAGCACAATGGATTAGCAGTACATCGCCTTAACCACTCGGCCACCTCGTCACTCTCCTGCATGTGTTGCCCGAAGCTGGGCTGTGGTGTGTTTCTGCCGCTATATTAAGGATGACTTTGCTAAACATGGCAGGCCGGGTACATTGAACGGCTTTGCCAGGCACACTTGGCTCTCTGAAAACGCTAAAGACATCAAACGACGAGGATGGGATTCGAACCCACGCGTGCAGAGCACAATGGATTAGCAGTCCATCGCCTTAACCACTCGGCCACCTCGTCACTCGACCAGACCTGTTTTCCCGAAGCTGGGCAGTGGTGTGTTTCGGCAGCTATTTTAAGGATGATGTTGTTAAAGTTGGCAGCAAGGTTCTTTGAATGGCTTTGCCAGGCGCACTTTGCTCTCTCGACACATTCAGCTAAAGCTCGCCTTGAGGGGCACCTGTGCGGTTGACGTGTTCACTACATTTTCTCTCTGTTTCTGCAGCTATATTAAGGATGATGTCGCTAAATTTGGCAGGTAGGGTACATTGAACGGCTTTGCCAGGCGCACTTGGCTCTCTGAAAACACTAAAGACATCAAACGACGAGGATGATATTCAAACCCACGTGTGCACAACACAACATAATAGCAGTCCATCACCTAACCACTCAGCCACCTCGCCACAACTTTTTGGATGTTGGAAGTAGTAATTTGGTGCTTTTCAACCCCATCTCATTAACATGATGGAGATACAGTTCACCATATTGTGTTGGAAATGGTTTGGCTGATGAGAGAGGTAACCCTTCGACTGACCTGCAAGGAGCATTGGGTTCTATGGGTTAGGAGACTCACAACTGTTTTGATAGAGGGAGATCTGCTTATGTTTCATTTGTGTGCTGCTTCTGATTTGTTGGAAAGAACCTAGAGAGAACGCCTGGGTCGAGAAAAAGGCAGCATAGCTTGCATTGGACCTCTCTCCGAATATGTTTGCAGTGTGCACTCTTCATTATCCTACCCAACCTCGTAGGGAGCTCGTGGAATCGATCCCGAACTCAAACATATTCTTGGACATTGAGCTTTATAACTCCGCCCCTTTGCTACCAGGATCCACAATTCTCTCCCCCCAAAATTAGAAAGCAGCGCATTTTTTGTTCTTTGAGTGAAGAGATAACAATGATAAAACCTTTTTGTGCACATACCTCACCTGTTTCGTAGACACACCATGCAGCCGTCAGTGCCCAAAAGCTTATTACATGGCAGTTTAAAGCTTGATACCACCCTGTCGTTCCATGTCCAGATAAAAGCACAGAAGACGCTGCTCCTTTTGCCGGCATTCTTTCGCAGAGGCAATATCGTAGGCTATGAGGTTTATCCGAGACGTGATCTTTGCTGGTTGAAAACTTTACCCAATACCCCGCTGGGATGACTTGAAATATAGTCAGCCTTGGCAATTTTTGACGGTCTCTTAGGAGGCTTTGAGACTTGTTGAAAGAACAGAATTGTGCTTTCGCTCCTTGAAAGTGCTGCATTCACTGTGACGGCGAAGACATGAGCTTGAAGACGGTTGGTGTAGTCAGTATTTGGACCTCCCTTAGAATGTGTTTTTGTTTTTATAAAGGTCATATCCATGCAACAGGGGCCTTCTTGTTTTGATCCTGTCCTCGACAATGTTTTCAGAAATGAACAGGTGCTTTTTCTGCAGCTACAATTAAAATGAAATTCAGCTAAAGCTTGCCTTGAGGGGCACCCCTGCAGTTGACCTGTTCGCTAGGCTCTCTGTTTCTGCAGCTATTTTAAGGATGACGTCGTTGAAGTTGGCAGCAAGGTCCTTTGCCAGGCACACTTGTCTCTCTCGAAACACTAAACACATCAAACAACAAAAGCTGGGCTGTGGTGTGTTTCTGCCGCTATATTAAGGATGACTTTGCTAAACATGGCAGGCCGGGTACATTGAACGGCTTTGCCAGGCACACTTGGCTCTCTGAAAACACTAAAGACATCAAACGACGAGGATGGGATTCGAACCCACGCATGCAGAGCACAATGGATTAGCAGTCCATCGCCTTAAACACTCGGCCACCTCGTCACTCGACCAAACCTGTTTTCCCGAAGCTGGGCAGTGGTGTGTTTCGGCAGCTATTTTAAGGATGATGTTGTTAAAGTTGGCAGCAAGGTTCTTTGAATGGCTTTGCCAGGCGCACTTTGCACTCTCGACACATTCAGCTAAAGCTCGCCTTGAAGGGCACCTGTGCGGTTGACGTGTTCACTACATTTTCTCTCTGTTTCTGGCAGATATATTAAGGATGATGTCGCTAAATTTGGCAGATAGGGTACATTGAACGGCTTTGCCAGGCGCACTTGTCTCTCTCGAAACACTAAACACATCAAACGACGAGGATGGGATTCGAACCCACGCGTGCAGAGCACAATGGTTTAGCAGTCCATCGCCTTAACCACTCGGCCATCTCGTCACTCTCCAGCATGCGTTGCCCGAAGCTGGGCTGTGGTGTGTTTCTGCCGCTATATTAAGGATGATGTCGCTAAATTTGGCAGGTAGGGTACATTGAACGGCTTTGCCAGGCACACTTGTCTCTCTCGAAACACTAAACACATCAAACGACGAGGATGGGATTCGAACCCACGCGTGCAGAGCACAATGGATTAGCAGTCCATCGCCTTAACCACTCGGCCACCTCGTCACTCTCCAGCATGTGTTGCCCGAAGCTGGGCTGTGGTGTGTTTCTGCCGCTATATTAAGGAGGATGTCGCTAAATTTGGCAGGTAGGGTACATTGAACGGCTTTGCCAGGCGCACTTGTCTCTCTCGAAACACTAAACACATCAAACGACGAGGATGGGATTCGAACCCACGCGTGCAGAGCACAATGGATTAGCAGTCCATCGCCTTAACCACTCGGCCACCTCGTCACTCTCCTGCATGTGTTGCCCGAAGCTGGGCTGTGGTGTGTTTCTGCCGCTATATTAAGGATGACTTTGCTAAATATGGCAGGCCGGGTACATTGAACGGCTTTGCCAGGCACACTTGGCTCTCTGAAAACGCTAAAGACATCAAACGACGAGGATGGGATTCGAACCCACGCGTGCAGAGCACAATGGATTAGCAGTCCATCGCCTTAACCACTCGGCCACCTCGTCACTCTCCAGCATGTGTTGCCCGAAGCTGGGCTGTGGTGTGTTTCTGCCGCTATATTAAGGATGACTTTGCTAAACATGGCAGGCCGGGTACATTGAACGGCTTTGCCAGGCACACTTGGCTCTCTGAAAACGCTAAAGACATCAAACGACGAGGATGGGATTCAAACCCACGCGTGCAGAGCACAATGGATTAGCAGTCCATCGCCTTAACCACTCGGCCACCTCGTCACTCGACCAGACCTGTTTTCCCGAAGCTGGGCAGTGGTGTGTTTCGGCAGCTATTTTAAGGATGATGTTGTTAAAGTTGGCAGCAAGGTTCTTTGAATGGCTTTGCCAGGCGCACTTTGCTCTCTCGACACATTCAGCTAAAGCTCGCCTTGAGGGGCACCTGTGCGGTTGACGTGTTCACTACATTTTCTCTCTGTTTCTGCAGCTATATTAAGGATGATGTCGCTAAATTTGGCAGGTAGGGTACATTGAACGGCTTTGCCAGGCGCACTTGGCTCTCTGAAAACACTAAAGACATCAAACGACAAGGATGGTATTCAAACCCACGTGTGCACAACACAACATAATAGCAGTCCATCACCTAACCACTCGGCCACCTCGCCACAACCTTTTGGATGTTGGAAGTAGTAATTTGGTGCTTTTCAACCCCATCTCATTAACATGATGGAGATACAGTTCACCATATTGTGTTGGAAATGGTTTGGCTGATGAGAGAGGTAACCCTTCGACTGACCTGCAAGGAGCATTGGGTTCTATGGGTTAGGAGACTCACAACTGTTTTGATAGAGGGAGATCTGCTTATGTTTCATTTGTGTGCTGCTTCTGATTTGTTGGAAAGAACCTAGAGAGAACGCCTGGGTCGAGAAAAAGGCAGCATAGCTTGCATTGGACCTCTCTCAGAATATGTTTGCAGTGTGCACTCTTCATTATCCTACCCAACCTCGTAGGGAGCTCGTGGAATCGATCCCGAACTCAAACATATTCTTGGACATTGAGCTTTATAACTCCGCCCCTTTGCTACCAGGATCCACAATTCTCTCCCCCCAAAATTAGAAAGCAGCGCATTTTTTGTTCTTTGAGTGAAGAGATAACAATGATAAAACCTTTTTGTGCACATACCTCACCTGTTTCGTAGACACACCATGCAGCCGTCAGTGCCCAAAAGCTTATTACATGGCAGTTTAAAGCTTGATACCACCCTGTCGTTCCATGTCCAGATAAAAGCACGGAAGACGCTGCTCCTTTTGCCGGCATTCTTTCGCAGAGGCAATATCGTAGTCTATGAGGTTTATCCGAGATGTGATCTTTGCTGGTTGAAAACTTTACCCAATACCCCGCTGGGATGACTTGAAATATAGTCAGCCTTGGCAATTTTTGACGGTCTTTTAGGAGGCTTTAAGACTTGTTGAAAGAACAGAATTGTGCTTTCGCTCCTTGAAAGTGCTGCATTCACTGTGACGGCGAAGACATGAGCTTGAAGACGGTTGGTGTAGTCAGTATTTGGACCTCCCTTAGAATGTGTTTTTGTTTTTATAAAGGTCATATCCATGCAACAGGGGCCTTCTTGTTTTGATCCTGTCCTCGACAATGTTTTCAGAAATGAACAGGTGCTTTTTCTGCAGCTACAATTAAAATGAAATTCAGCTAAAGCTTGCCTTGAGGGGCACCCCTGCAGTTGACCTGTTCGCTAGGCTCTCTGTTTCTGCAGCTATTTTAACGATGACGTCGTTAAAGTTGGCAGCAAGGTCCTTTGCCAGGCGCACTTGTCTCTCTCGAAACACTAAACACATCAAACGACAAGGATGGAATTCGAACCCACGCGTGCAGAGCACAATCGATTAGCAGTCCATCGCCTTAACCACTCGGCCACCTCGTCACTCGCCTGCATGTGTTGCCCGAAGCTGGGCTGTGGTGTGTTTCTGCCGCTATATTAAGGATGACTTTGCTAAACATGGCAGGCCGGGTACATTGAACGGCTTTGCCAGGCACACTTGGCTCTCTGAAAACGCTAAAGACATCAAACGACGAGGATGGAATTCGAACCCACGCGTGCAGAGCACAATGGATTAGCAGTCCATCGCCTTAACCACTCGGCCACCTCGTCACTCGACCACACCTGTTTTCCCGAAGCTGGGCAGTGGTGTGTTTCGGCAGCTATTTTAAGGATGATGTTGTTAAAGTTGGCAGCAAGGTTCTTTGAATGGCTTTGCCAGGCGCACTTTGCTCTCTCGACACATTCAGCTAAAGCTCGCCTTGAGGGGCACCTGTGCGGTTGACGTGTTCACTACATTTTCTCTCTGTTTCTGCAGCTATATTAAGGATGATGTCGCTAAATTTGGCAGGTAGGGTACATTGAACGGCTTTGCCAGGCGCACTCGTCTCTCTCGAAACACTAAACACATCAAACGACGAGGATGGGATTCGAACCCACGCGTGCAGAGCACAATGGATTAGCAGTCCATCGCCTTAACCACTCGGCCACCTCGTCACTCTCCAGCATGTGTTGCCCGAAGCTGGGCTGTGGTGTGTTTCTGCCGCTATATTAAGGATGACTTTGCTAAACATGGCAGGCCGGGTACATTGAACGGCTTTGCCAGGCACACTTCGCTCTCTGAAAACGCTAAAGACATCAAACGACGAGGATGGGATTCGAACCCACGCGTGCAGAGCACAATGGATTAGCAGTCCATCGCCTTAACCACTCGGCCACCTCGTCACTCGACCAGACCTGTTTTCCCGAAGCTGGGCAGTGGTGTGTTTCGGCAGCTATTTTAAGGATGATGTTGTTAAAGTTGGCAGCAAGGTTCTTTGAATGGCTTTGCCAGGCGCACTTTGCTCTCTCGACACATTCAGCTAAAGCTCGCCTTGAGGGGCACCTGTGCGGTTGACGTGTTCACTACATTTTCTCTCTGTTTCTGCAGCTATATTAAGGATGATGTCGCTAAATTTGGCAGGTAGGGTACATTGAACGGCTTTGCCAGGCGCACTTGGCTCTCTGAAAACACTAAAGACATCAAACGACGAGGATGATATTCAAACCCACGTGTGCACAACACAACATAATAGCAGTCCATCACCTAACCACTCAGCCACCTCGCCACAACTTTTTGGATGTTGGAAGTAGTAATTTGGTGCTTTTCAACCCCATCTCATTAACATGATGGAGATACAGTTCACCATATTGTGTTGGAAATGGTTTGGCTGATGAGAGAGGTAACCCTTCGACTGACCTGCAAGGAGCATTGGGTTCTATGGGTTAGGAGACTCACAACTGTTTTGATAGAGGGAGATCTGCTTATGTTTCATTTGTGTGCTGCTTCTGATTTGTTGGAAAGAACCTAGAGAGAACGCCTGGGTCGAGAAAAAGGCAGCATAGCTTGCATTGGACCTCTCTCCGAATATGTTTGCAGTGTGCACTCTTCATTATCCTACCCAACCTCGTAGGGAGCTCGTGGAATCGATCCCGAACTCAAACATATTCTTGGACATTGAGCTTTATAACTCCGCCCCTTTGCTACCAGGATCCACAATTCTCTCCCCCCAAAATTAGAAAGCAGAGCATTTTTTGTTCTTTGAGTGAAGAGATAACAATGATAAAACCTTTTTGTGCACATACCTCACCTGTTTCGTAGACACACCATGCAGCCGTCAGTGCCCAAAAGCTTATTACATGGCAGTTTAAAGCTTGATACCACCCTGTCGTTCCATGTCCAGATAAAAGCACAGAAGACGCTGCTCCTTTTGCCGGCATTCTTTCGCAGAGGCAATATCGTAGTCTATGAGGTTTATCCGAGACGTGATCTTTGCTGGTTGAAAACTTTACCCAATACCCCGCTGGGATGACTTGAAATATAGTCAGCCTTGGCAATTTTTGACGGTCTCTTAGGAGGCTTTGAGACTTGTTGAAAGAACAGAATTGTGCTTTCGCTCCTTGAAAGTGCTGCATTCACTGTGACGGCGAAGACATGAGCTTGAAGACGGTTGGTGTAGTCAGTATTTGGACCTCCCTTAGAATGTGTTTTTGTTTTTATAAAGGTCATATCCATGCAACAGGGGCCTTCTTGTTTTGATCCTGTCCTCGACAATGTTTTCAGAAATGAACAGGTGCTTTTTCTGCAGCTACAATTAAAATGAAATTCAGCTAAAGCTTGCCTTGAGGGGCACCCCTGCAGTTGACCTGTTCGCTAGGCTCTCTGTTTCTGCAGCTATTTTAAGGATGACGTCGTTAAAGTTGGCAGCAAGGTCCTTTGCCAGGCGCACTTGTCTCTCTCGAAACACTAAACACATCAAACGACAAGGATGGAATTCGAACCCACGCGTGCAGAGCACAATCGATTAGCAGTCCATCGCCTTAACCACTCGGCCACCTCGTCACTCGCCTGCATGTGTTGCCCGAAGCTGGGCTGTGGTGTGTTTCTGCCACTATATTAAGGATGACTTTGCTAAACATGGCAGGCCGGGTACATTGAACGGCTTTGCCAGGCACACTTGGCTCTCTGAAAACACTAAAGACATCAAACGACGAGGATGGGATTCGAACCCACGCGTGCAGAGCACAATGGATTAGCAGTCCATCGCCTTAACCACTCGGCCACCTCGTCACTCGACCACACCTGTTTTCCCGAAGCTGGGCAGTGGTGTGTTTCGGCAGCTATTTTAAGGATGATGTTGTTAAAGTTGGCAGCAAGGTTCTTTGAATGGCTTTGCCAGGCGCACTTTGCTCTCTCGACACATTCAGCTAAAGCTCGCCTTGAGGGGCACCTGTGCGGTTGACGTGTTCACTACATTTTCTCTCTGTTTCTGCAGCTATATTAAGGATGATGTCGCTAAATTTGGCAGGTAGGGTACATTGAACGGCTTTGCCAGGCGCACTCGTCTCTCTCGAAACACTAAACACATCAAACGACGAGGATGGGATTCGAACCCACGCGTGCAGAGCACAATGGATTAGCAGTCCATCGCCTTAACCACTCGGCCACCTCGTCACTCTCCAGCATGTGTTGCCCGAAGCTGGGCTGTGGTGTGTTTCTGCCGCTATATTAAGGATGACTTTGCTAAACATGGCAGGCCGGGTACATTGAACGGCTTTGCCAGGCACACTTCGCTCTCTGAAAACGCTAAAGACATCAAACGACGAGGATGGGATTCGAACCCACGTGTGCAGAGCACAATGGATTAGCAGTACATCGCCTTAACCACTCGGCCACCTCGTCACTCTCCTGCATGTGTTGCCCGAAGCTGGGCTGTGGTGTGTTTCTGCCGCTATATTAAGGATGACTTTGCTAAACATGGCAGGCCGGGTACATTGAACGGCTTTGCCAGGCACACTTGGCTCTCTGAAAACGCTAAAGACATCAAACGACGAGGATGGGATTCGAACCCACGCGTGCAGAGCACAATGGATTAGCAGTCCATCGCCTTAACCACTCGGCCACCTCGTCACTCGACCAGACCTGTTTTCCCGAAGCTGGGCAGTGGTGTGTTTCGGCAGCTATTTTAAGGATGATGTTGTTAAAGTTGGCAGCAAGGTTCTTTGAATGGCTTTGCCAGGCGCACTTTGCTCTCTCGACACATTCAGCTAAAGCTCGCCTTGAGGGGCACCTGTGCGGTTGACGTGTTCACTACATTTTCTCTCTGTTTCTGCAGCTATATTAAGGATGATGTCGCTAAATTTGGCAGGTAGGGTACATTGAACGGCTTTGCCAGGCGCACTTGGCTCTCTGAAAACACTAAAGACATCAAACGACGAGGATGATATTCAAACCCACGTGTGCACAACACAACATAATAGCAGTCCATCACCTAACCACTCAGCCACCTCGCCACAACTTTTTGGATGTTGGAAGTAGTAATTTGGTGCTTTTCAACCCCATCTCATTAACATGATGGACATACAGTTCACCATATTGTGTTGGAAATGGTTTGGCTGATGAGAGAGGTAACCCTTCGACTGACCTGCAAGGAGCATTGGGTTCTATGGGTTAGGAGACTCACAACTGTTTTGATAGAGGGAGATCTGCTTATGTTTCATTTGTGTGCTGCTTCTGATTTGTTGGAAAGAACCTAGAGAGAACGCCTGGGTCGAGAAAAAGGCAGCATAGCTTGCATTGGACCTCTCTCCGAATATGTTTGCAGTGTGCACTCTTCATTATCCTACCCAACCTCGTAGGGAGCTCGTGGAATCGATCCCGAACTCAAACATATTCTTGGACATTGAGCTTTATAACTCCGCCCCTTTGCTACCAGGATCCACAATTCTCTCCCCCCAAAATTAGAAAGCAGCGCATTTTTTGTTCTTTGAGTGAAGAGATAACAATGATAAAACCTTTTTGTGCACATACCTCACCTGTTTCGTAGACACACCATGCAGCCGTCAGTGCCCAAAAGCTTATTACATGGCAGTTTAAAGCTTGATACCACCCTGTCGTTCCATGTCCAGATAAAAGCACAGAAGACGCTGCTCCTTTTGCCGGCATTCTTTCGCAGAGGCAATATCGTAGGCTATGAGGTTTATCCGAGACGTGATCTTTGCTGGTTGAAAACTTTACCCAATACCCCGCTGGGATGACTTGAAATATAGTCAGCCTTGGCAATTTTTGACGGTCTCTTAGGAGGCTTTGAGACTTGTTGAAAGAACAGAATTGTGCTTTCGCTCCTTGAAAGTGCTGCATTCACTGTGACGGCGAAGACATGAGCTTGAAGACGGTTGGTGTAGTCAGTATTTGGACCTCCCTTAGAATGTGTTTTTGTTTTTATAAAGGTCATATCCATGCAACAGGGGCCTTCTTGTTTTGATCCTGTCCTCGACAATGTTTTCAGAAATGAACAGGTGCTTTTTCTGCAGCTACAATTAAAATGAAATTCAGCTAAAGCTTGCCTTGAGGGGCACCCCTGCAGTTGACCTGTTCGCTAGGCTCTCTGTTTCTGCAGCTATTTTAAGGATGACGTCGTTGAAGTTGGCAGCAAGGTCCTTTGCCAGGCACACTTGTCTCTCTCGAAACACTAAACACATCAAACAACAAAAGCTGGGCTGTGGTGTGTTTCTGCCGCTATATTAAGGATGACTTTGCTAAACATGGCAGGCCGGGTACATTGAACGGCTTTGCCAGGCACACTTGGCTCTCTGAAAACACTAAAGACATCAAACGACGAGGATGGGATTCGAACCCACGCATGCAGAGCACAATGGATTAGCAGTCCATCGCCTTAACCACTCGGCCACCTCGTCACTCGACCAAACCTGTTTTCCCGAAGCTGGGCAGTGGTGTGTTTCGGCAGCTATTTTAAGGATGATGTTGTTAAAGTTGGCAGCAAGGTTCTTTGAATGGCTTTGCCAGGCGCACTTTGCACTCTCGACACATTCAGCTAAAGCTCGCCTTGAAGGGCACCTGTGCGGTTGACGTGTTCACTACATTTTCTCTCTGTTTCTGGCAGCTATACTAAGGATGATGTCGCTAAATTTGGCAGATAGGGTACATTGAACGGCTTTGCCAGGCGCACTTGTCTCTCTCGAAACACTAAACACATCAAACGACGAGGATGGGATTCGAACCCACGCGTGCAGAGCACAATGGATTAGCAGTCCATCGCCTTAACCACTCGGCCACCTCGTCACTCTCCTGCATGTGTTGCCCGAAGCTGGGCTGTGGTGTGTTTCTGCCGCTATATTAAGGATGACTTTGCTAAATATGGCAGGCCGGGTACATTGAACGGCTTTGCCAGGCACACTTGGCTCTCTGAAAACGCTAAAGACATCAAACGACGAGGATGGGATTCGAACCCACGCGTGCAGAGCACAATGGATTAGCAGTCCATCGCCTTAACCACTCGGCCACCTCGTCACTCTCCAGCATGTGTTGCCCGAAGCTGGGCTGTGGTGTGTTTCTGCCGCTATATTAAGGATGACTTTGCTAAACATGGCAGGCCGGGTACATTGAACGGCTTTGCCAGGCACACTTGGCTCTCTGAAAACGCTAAAGACATCAAACGACGAGGATGGGATTCAAACCCACGCGTGCAGAGCACAATGGATTAGCAGTCCATCGCCTTAACCACTCGGCCACCTCGTCACTCGACCAGACCTGTTTTCCCGAAGCTGGGCAGTGGTGTGTTTCGGCAGCTATTTTAAGGATGATGTTGTTAAAGTTGGCAGCAAGGTTCTTTGAATGGCTTTGCCAGGCGCACTTTGCTCTCTCGACACATTCAGCTAAAGCTCGCCTTGAGGGGCACCTGTGCGGTTGACGTGTTCACTACATTTTCTCTCTGTTTCTGCAGCTATATTAAGGATGATGTCGCTAAATTTGGCAGGTAGGGTACATTGAACGGCTTTGCCAGGCGCACTTGGCTCTCTGAAAACACTAAAGACATCAAACGACAAGGATGGTATTCAAACCCACGTGTGCACAACACAACATAATAGCAGTCCATCACCTAACCACTCGGCCACCTCGCCACAACCTTTTGGATGTTGGAAGTAGTAATTTGGTGCTTTTCAACCCCATCTCATTAACATGATGGAGATACAGTTCACCATATTGTGTTGGAAATGGTTTGGCTGATGAGAGAGGTAACCCTTCGACTGACCTGCAAGGAGCATTGGGTTCTATGGGTTAGGAGACTCACAACTGTTTTGATAGAGGGAGATCTGCTTATGTTTCATTTGTGTGCTGCTTCTGATTTGTTGGAAAGAACCTAGAGAGAACGCCTGGGTCGAGAAAAAGGCAGCATAGCTTGCATTGGACCTCTCTCAGAATATGTTTGCAGTGTGCACTCTTCATTATCCTACCCAACCTCGTAGGGAGCTCGTGGAATCGATCCCGAACTCAAACATATTCTTGGACATTGAGCTTTATAACTCCGCCCCTTTGCTACCAGGATCCACAATTCTCTCCCCCCAAAATTAGAAAGCAGCGCATTTTTTGTTCTTTGAGTGAAGAGATAACAATGATAAAACCTTTTTGTGCACATACCTCACCTGTTTCGTAGACACACCATGCAGCCGTCAGTGCCCAAAAGCTTATTACATGGCAGTTTAAAGCTTGATACCACCCTGTCGTTCCATGTCCAGATAAAAGCACGGAAGACGCTGCTCCTTTTGCCGGCATTCTTTCGCAGAGGCAATATCGTAGTCTATGAGGTTTATCCGAGACGTGATCTTTGCTGGTTGAAAACTTTACCCAATACCTCGCTGGGATGACTTGAAATATAGTCAGCCTTGGCAATTTTTGACGGTCTCTTAGGAGGCTTTAAGACTTGTTGAAAGAACAGAATTGTGCTTTCGCTCCTTGAAAGTGCTGCATTCACTGTGACGGCGAAGACATGAGCTTGAAGACGGTTGGTGTAGTCAGTATTTGGACCTCCCTTAGAATGTGTTTTTGTTTTTATAAAGGTCATATCCATGCAACAGGGGCCTTCTTGTTTTGATCCTGTCCTCGACAATGTTTTCAGAAATGAACAGGTGCTTTTTCTGCAGCTACAATTAAAATGAAATTCAGCTAAAGCTTGCCTTGAGGGGCACCCCTGCAGTTGACCTGTTCGCTAAGCTCTCTGTTTCTGCAGCTATTTTAACGATGACGTCGTTAAAGTTGGCAGCAAGGTCCTTTGCCAGGCGCACTTGTCTCTCTCGAAACACTAAACACATCAAACGACAAGGATGGAATTCGAACCCACGCGTGCAGAGCACAATCGATTAGCAGTCCATCGCCTTAACCACTCGGCCACCTCGTCACTCGCCTGCATGTGTTGCCCGAAGCTGGGCTGTGGTGTGTTTCTGCCGCTATATTAAGGATGACTTTGCTAAACATGGCAGGCCGGGTACATTGAACGGCTTTGCCAGGCACACTTGGCTCTCTGAAAACGCTAAAGACATCAAACGACGAGGATGGGATTCGAACCCACGCGTGCAGAGCACAATGGATTAGCAGTCCATCGCCTTAACCACTCGGCCACCTCGTCACTCGACCAAACCTGTTTTCCCGAAGCTGGGCAGTGGTGTGTTTCGGCAGCTATTTTAAGGATGATGTTGTTCAAGTTGGCAGCAAGGTTCTTTGAATGGCTTTGCCAGGCGCACTTTGCTCTCTCGACACATTCAGCTAAAGCTCGCCTTGAGGGGCACCTGTGCGGTTGACGTGTTCACTACATTTTCTCTCTGTTTCTGCAGCTATATTAAGGATGATGTCGCTAAATTTGGCAGGTAGGGTACATTGAACGGCTTTGCCAGGCGCACTCGTCTCTCTCGAAACACTAAACACATCAAACGACGAGGATGGGATTCGAACCCACGCGTGCAGAGCACAATGGATTAGCAGTCCATCGCCTTAGCCACTCGGCCACCTCGTCACTCTCCAGCATGTGTTGCCCGAAGCTGGGCTGTGGTGTGTTTCTGCCGCTATATTAAGGATGACTTTGCTAAACATTGCAGGCCGGGTACATTGAACGGCTTTGCCAGGCACACTTCGCTCTCTGAAAACGCTAAAGACATCAAACGACGAGGATGGGATTCGAACCCACGTGTGCAGAGCACAATGGATTAGCAGTACATCGCCTTAACCACTCGGCCACCTCGTCACTCTCCTGCATGTGTTGCCCGAAGCTGGGCTGTGGTGTGTTTCTGCCGCTATATTAAGGATGACTTTGCTAAACATGGCAGGCCGGGTACATTGAACGGCTTTGCCAGGCACACTTGGCTCTCTGAAAACGCTAAAGACATCAAACGACGAGGATGGGATTCGAACCCACGCGTGCAGAGCACAATGGATTAGCAGTCCATCGCCTTAACCACTCGGCCACCTCGTCACTCGACCAGACCTGTTTTCCCGAAGCTGGGCAGTGGTGTGTTTCGGCAGCTATTTTAAGGATGATGTTGTTAAAGTTGGCAGCAAGGTTCTTTGAATGGCTTTGCCAGGCGCACTTTGCTCTCTCGACACATTCAGCTAAAGCTCGCCTTTAGGGGCACCTGTGCGGTTGACGTGTTCACTACATTTTCTCTCTGTTTCTGCAGCTATATTAAGGATGATGTCGCTAAATTTGGCAGGTAGGGTACATTGAACGGCTTTGCCAGGCGCACTTGGCTCTCTGAAAACACTAAAGACATCAAACGACGAGGATGATATTCAAACCCACGTGTGCACAACACAACATAATAGCAGTCCATCACCTAACCACTCAGCCACCTCGCCACAACTTTTTGGATGTTGGAAGTAGTAATTTGGTGCTTTTCAACCCCATCTCATTAACATGATGGAGATACAGTTCACCATATTGTGTTGGAAATGGTTTGGCTGATGAGAGAGGTAACCCTTCGACTGACCTGCAAGGAGCATTGGGTTCTATGGGTTAGGAGACTCACAACTGTTTTGATAGAGGGAGATCTGCTTATGTTTCATTTGTGTGCTGCTTCTGATTTGTTGGAAAGAACCTAGAGAGAACGCCTGGGTCGAGAAAAAGGCAGCATAGCTTGCATTGGACCTCTCTCCGAATATGTTTGCAGTGTGCACTCTTCATTATCCTACCCAACCTCGTAGGGAGCTCGTGGAATCGATCCCGAACTCAAACATATTCTTGGACATTGAGCTTTATAACTCCGCCCCTTTGCTACCAGGATCCACAATTCTCTCCCCCCAAAATTAGAAAGCAGCGCATTTTTTGTTCTTTGAGTGAAGAGATAACAATGATAAAACCTTTTTGTGCACATACCTCACCTGTTTCGTAGACACACCATGCAGCCGTCAGTGCCCAAAAGCTTATTACATGGCAGTTTAAAGCTTGATACCACCCTGTCGTTCCATGTCCAGATAAAAGCACAGAAGACGCTGCTCCTTTTGCCGGCATTCTTTCGCAGAGGCAATATCGTAGTCTATGAGGTTTATCCGAGACGTGATTTTTGCTGGTTGAAAACTTTACCCAATACCCCGCTGGGATGACTTGAAATATAGTCAGCCTTGGCAATTTTTGACGGTCTCTTAGGAGGCTTTGAGACTTGTTGAAAGAACAGAATTGTGCTTTCGCTCCTTGAAAGTGCTGCATTCACTGTGACGGCGAAGACATGAGCTTGAAGACGGTTGGTGTAGTCAGTATTTGGACCACCCTTAGAATGTGTTTTTGTTTTTATAAAGGTCATATCCATGCAACAGGGGCCTTCTTGTTTTGATCCTGTCCTCGACAATGTTTTCAGAAATGAACAGGTGCTTTTTCTGCAGCTACAATTAAAATGAAATTCAGCTAAAGCTTGCCTTGAGGGGCACCCCTGCAGTTGACCTGTTCGCTAGGCTCTCTGTTTCTGCAGCTATTTTAAGGATGACGTCGTTAAAGTTGGCAGCAAGGTCCTTTGCCAGGCGCACTTGTCTCTCTCGAAACACTAAACACATCAAACGACAAGGATGGAATTCGAACCCACGCGTGCAGAGCACAATCGATTAGCAGTCCATCGCCTTAACCACTCGGCCACCTCGTCACTCGCCTGCATGTGTTGCCCGAAGCTGGGCTGTGGTGTGTTTCTGCCACTATATTAAGGATGACTTTGCTAAACATGGCAGGCCGGGTACATTGAACGGCTTTGCCAGGCACACTTGGCTCTCTGAAAACACTAAAGACATCAAACGACGAGGATGGGATTCGAACCCACGCGTGCAGAGCACAATGGATTAGCAGTCCATCGCCTTAACCACTCGGCCACCTCGTCACTCGACCACACCTGTTTTCCCGAAGCTGGGCAGTGGTGTGTTTCGGCAGCTATTTTAAGGATGATGTTGTTAAAGTTGGCAGCAAGGTTCTTTGAATGGCTTTGCCAGGCGCACTTTGCTCTCTCGACACATTCAGCTAAAGCTCGCCTTGAGGGGCACCTGTGCGGTTGACGTGTTCACTACATTTTCTCTCTGTTTCTGCAGCTATATTAAGGATGATGTCGCTAAATTTGGCAGGTAGGGTACATTGAACGGCTTTGCCAGGCGCACTCGTCTCTCTCGAAACACTAAACACATCAAACGACGAGGATGGGATTCGAACCCACGCGTGCAGAGCACAATGGATTAGCAGTCCATCGCCTTAACCACTCGGCCACCTCGTCACTCTCCAGCATGTGTTGCCCGAAGCTGGGCTGTGGTGTGTTTCTGCCGCTATATTAAGGATGACTTTGCTAAACATGGCAGGCCGGGTACATTGAACGGCTTTGCCAGGCACACTTCGCTCTCTGAAAACGCTAAAGACATCAAACGACGAGGATGGGATTCGAACCCACGTGTGCAGAGCACAATGGATTAGCAGTACATCGCCTTAACCACTCGGCCACCTCGTCACTCTCCTGCATGTGTTGCCCGAAGCTGGGCTGTGGTGTGTTTCTGCCGCTATATTAAGGATGACTTTGCTAAACATGGCAGGCCGGGTACATTGAACGGCTTTGCCAGGCACACTTGGCTCTCTGAAAACGCTAAAGACATCAAACGACGAGGATGGGATTCGAACCCACGCGTGCAGAGCACAATGGATTAGCAGTCCATCGCCTTAACCACTCGGCCACCTCGTCACTCGACCAGACCTGTTTTCCCGAAGCTGGGCAGTGGTGTGTTTCGGCAGCTATTTTAAGGATGATGTTGTTAAAGTTGGCAGCAAGGTTCTTTGAATGGCTTTGCCAGGCGCACTTTGCTCTCTCGACACATTCAGCTAAAGCTCGCCTTGAGGGGCACCTGTGCGGTTGACGTGTTCACTACATTTTCTCTCTGTTTCTGCAGCTATATTAAGGATGATGTCGCTAAATTTGGCAGGTAGGGTACATTGAACGGCTTTGCCAGGCGCACTTGGCTCTCTGAAAACACTAAAGACATCAAACGACGAGGATGATATTCAAACCCACGTGTGCACAACACAACATAATAGCAGTCCATCACCTAACCACTCAGCCACCTCGCCACAACTTTTTGGATGTTGGAAGTAGTAATTTGGTGCTTTTCAACCCCATCTCATTAACATGATGGAGATACAGTTCACCATATTGTGTTGGAAATGGTTTGGCTGATGAGAGAGGTAACCCTTCGACTGACCTGCAAGGAGCATTGGGTTCTATGGGTTAGGAGACTCACAACTGTTTTGATAGAGGGAGATCTGCTTATGTTTCATTTGTGTGCTGCTTCTGATTTGTTGGAAAGAACCTAGAGAGAACGCCTGGGTCGAGAAAAAGGCAGCATAGCTTGCATTGGACCTCTCTCCGAATATGTTTGCAGTGTGCACTCTTCATTATCCTACCCAACCTCGTAGGGAGCTCGTGGAATCGATCCCGAACTCAAACATATTCTTGGACATTGAGCTTTATAACTCCGCCCCTTTGCTACCAGGATCCACAATTCTCTCCCCCCAAAATTAGAAAGCAGCGCATTTTTTGTTCTTTGAGTGAAGAGATAACAATGATAAAACCTTTTTGTGCACATACCTCACCTGTTTCGTAGACACACCATGCAGCCGTCAGTGCCCAAAAGCTTATTACATGGCAGTTTAAAGCTTGATACCACCCTGTCGTTCCATGTCCAGATAAAAGCACAGAAGACGCTGCTCCTTTTGCCGGCATTCTTTCGCAGAGGCAATATCGTAGTCTATGAGGTTTATCCGAGACGTGATCTTTGCTGGTTGAAAACTTTACCCAATACCCCGCTGGGATGACTTGAAATATAGTCAGCCTTGGCAATTTTTGACGGTCTCTTAGGAGGCTTTGAGACTTGTTGAAAGAACAGAATTGTGCTTTCGCTCCTTGAAAGTGCTGCATTCACTGTGACGGTGAAGACATGAGCTTGAAGACGGTTGGTGTAGTCAGTATTTGGACCTCCCTTAGAATGTGTTTTTGTTTTTATAAAGGTCATATCCATGCAACAGGGGCCTTCTTGTTTTGATCCTGTCCTCGACAATGTTTTCAGAAATGAACAGGTGCTTTTTCTGCAGCTACAATTAAAATGAAATTCAGCTAAAGCTTGCCTTGAGGGGCACCCTTGCAGTTGACCTGTTCGCTAGGCTCTCTGTTTCTGCAGCTATTTTAAGGATGACGTCGTTAAAGTTGGCAGCAAGGTCCTTTGCCAGGCGCACTTGTCTCTCTCGAAACACTAAACACATCAAACGACAAGGATGGAATTCGAACCCACGCGTGCAGAGCACAATCGATTAGCAGTCCATCGCCTTAACCACTCGGCCACCTCGTCACTCGCCTGCATGTGTTGCCCGAAGCTGGGCTGTGGTGTGTTTCTGCCACTATATTAAGGATGACTTTGCTAAACATGGCAGGCCGGGTACATTGAACGGCTTTGCCAGGCACACTTGGCTCTCTGAAAACACTAAAGACATCAAACGACGAGGACGGGATTCGAACCCACGCGTGCAGAGCACAATGGATTAGCAGTCCATCGCCTTAACCACTCGGCCACCTCGTCACTCGACCACACCTGTTTTCCCGAAGCTGGGCAGTGGTGTGTTTCGGCAGCTATTTTAAGGATGATGTTGTTAAAGTTGGCAGCAAGGTTCTTTGAATGGCTTTGCCAGGCGCACTTTGCTCTCTCGACACATTCAGCTAAAGCTCGCCTTGAGGGGCACCTGTGCGGTTGACGTGTTCACTACATTTTCTCTCTGTTTCTGCAGCTATATTAAGGATGATGTCGCTAAATTTGGCAGGTAGGGTACATTGAACGGCTTTGCCAGGCGCACTCGTCTCTCTCGAAACACTAAACACATCAAACGACGAGGATGGGATTCGAACCCACGCGTGCAGAGCACAATGGATTAGCAGTCCATCGCCTTAACCACTCGGCCACCTCGTCACTCTCCAGCATGTGTTGCCCGAAGCTGGGCTGTGGTGTGTTTCTGCCGCTATATTAAGGATGACTTTGCTAAACATGGCAGGCCGGGTACATTGAACGGCTTTGCCAGGCACACTTCGCTCTCTGAAAACGCTAAAGACATCAAACGACGAGGATGGGATTCGAACCCACGTGTGCAGAGCACAATGGATTAGCAGTACATCGCCTTAACCACTCGGCCACCTCGTCACTCTCCTGCATGTGTTGCCCGAAGCTGGGCTGTGGTGTGTTTCTGCCGCTATATTAAGGATGACTTTGCTAAACATGGCAGGCCGGGTACATTGAACGGCTTTGCCAGGCACACTTGGCTCTCTGAAAACGCTAAAGACATCAAACGACGAGGATGGGATTCGAACCCACGCGTGCAGAGCACAATGGATTAGCAGTCCATCGCCTTAACCACTCGGCCACCTCGTCACTCGACCAGACCTGTTTTCCCGAAGCTGGGCAGTGGTGTGTTTCGGCAGCTATTTTAAGGATGATGTTGTTAAAGTTGGCAGCAAGGTTCTTTGAATGGCTTTGCCAGGCGCACTTTGCTCTCTCGACACATTCAGCTAAAGCTCGCCTTGAGGGGCACCTGTGCGGTTGACGTGTTCACTACATTTTCTCTCTGTTTCTGCAGCTATATTAAGGATGATGTCGCTAAATTTGGCAGGTAGGGTACATTGAACGGCTTTGCCAGGCGCACTTGGCTCTCTGAAAACACTAAAGACATCAAACGACGAGGATGATATTCAAACCCACGTGTGCACAACACAACATAATAGCAGTCCATCACCTAACCACTCAGCCACCTCGCCACAACTTTTTGGATGTTGGAAGTAGGGCTGGGCGATATATCGAACGATATTGAATGCGCATCTAATCAGTAAAGCCGGTTCCTTGATTAGCAGTAAATCACCTTCACCTGCTTTCAGATGGAGCGGCATTCACTACAAAGAGCCGTAGATCACTGACAAGCTGAGCCAAATCGCGTTAATATCGAGGACATATCGATATCGATATTTAATGCGATATGGCTCAGCTGGTCAGTGAACTACGGCTCTTCCTCATGACAAAATCTCCCGTGTTAAATTAACACACCTGGGAGTGTATATGAGTCCACACTCAAGAGTGTTAAAGTTAATAAGATAATTAAGTGATTAAATGAGTGATGATTGAGCATTATTGAAGACACCTAAAGCAGAATCACAAGGAAAAAATCTAAAATTTTAAGCCACCGTTATGGAGATGAGTGTTTGCTTTAGTTGGGCTCTTCACCCTTATAATATTTACTTTATATTTTAATTTGCTGTTGCATCTGAGTTATATCTATCAGATGAACAAAAATAAACAATAATAAAATGATTGTAGTCATATAATGACATTTATCGTTTGAACTCTATCTCCTTATATATAAAATGTATAATAACATTTATTTATACATTTATTTATAAAATTTATAACATATAATTTATTCTGTTGCTTAGTGTATGACTTAGATTCTGAATAAATGTCCAGAATGTTAAAAATAATAGACAGTTTTCTCAAAAGTTGCTTAAAAGAAAAAAACCTTTCCTTTAGGCACACACAGACCTCAAGATTCAGTCAATGCTTCTCAACAACGGTGACGAGTAGAATATTCAAGTAGGAAAAGTAAATTACATCGACAATTCAGATCATAATTTATTCAAACCGCAATGCATGATGGGAGCCATTAATGAGTTGTGATTGGTGGCAACAAGGATTAATTTCGCCACCACAGTTGAGATAGACAGGCTGATTATTGATCTCTGTGTTTCTAAATAAACATGAAAGTGATTTGATCAGAATAACATTTATTAATTATTTTATGTTAATAGAAAAATACAGATATGCAGTACAATCACTAAAATCTTGCTAACAAGTTAAGCCAAATCATCTGAAAAGTTTCATTTTATAGATCACAGCATGATTATGTCAAAACATAACCAACACTATAAGATCAAATTTGTCTTATTTGACTGCTATTAATCAATAACAGCAGACACACAAAATTTAAAGTGAAAGTATAAGTGTCAAGAGCCCAACTAAAGCAGACACTGATCTCCATAACGGTGACTTACAATTTGTGATTTTGTCCTTCAGCGATTCTGCTTGTGATCATCAGGTGTCTTCAATAATGCTCAACCACCACTAAATTAATCACTTAATTATCTCGTTAACTTTAACACTCATATCGTCCATTTGAAAGCATGTGAAGGTGATTTACTGCTAATCAAGGAACCGGCTTTACTGATTAGATGCGCATAACAATATCGGGCGATATATCGCCCAGCCCTAGTTGGAAGTAGTAATTTGGTGCTTTTCAACCCCATCTCATTAACATGATGGAGATACAGTTCACCATATTGTGTTGGAAATGGTTTGGCTGATGAGAGAGGTAACCCTTCGACTGACCTGCAAGGAGCATTGGGTTCTATGGGTTAGGAGACTCACAACTGTTTTGATAGAGGGAGATCTGCTTATGTTTCATTTGTGTGCTGCTTCTGATTTGTTGGAAAGAACCTAGAGAGAACGCCTGGGTCGAGAAAAAGGCAGCATAGCTTGCATTGGACCTCTCTCCGAATATGTTTGCAGTGTGCACTCTTCATTATCCTACCCAACCTCGTAGGGAGCTCGTGGAATCGATCCCGAACTCAAACATATTCTTGGACATTGAGCTTTATAACTCCGCCCCTTTGCTACCAGGATCCACAATTCTCTCCCCCCAAAATTAGAAAGCAGCGCATTTTTTGTTCTTTGAGTGAAGAGATAACAATGATAAAACCTTTTTGTGCACATACCTCACCTGTTTCGTAGACACACCATGCAGCCGTCAGTGCCCAAAAGCTTATTACATGGCAGTTTAAAGCTTGATACCACCCTGTCGTTCCATGTCCAGATAAAAGCACAGAAGACGCTGCTCCTTTTGCCGGCATTCTTTCGCAGAGGCAATATCGTAGTCTATGAGGTTTATCCGAGACGTGATTTTTGCTGGTTGAAAACTTTACCCAATACCCCGCTGGGATGACTTGAAATATAGTCAGCCTTGGCAATTTTTGACGGTCTCTTAGGAGGCTTTGAGACTTGTTGAAAGAACAGAATTGTGCTTTCGCTCCTTGAAAGTGCTGCATTCACTGTGACGGCGAAGACATGAGCTTGAAGACGGTTGGTGTAGTCAGTATTTGGACCACCCTTAGAATGTGTTTTTGTTTTTATAAAGGTCATATCCATGCAACAGGGGCCTTCTTGTTTTGATCCTGTCCTCGACAATGTTTTCAGAAATGAAAAGGTGCTTTTTCTGCAGCTACAATTAAAATGAAATTCAGCTAAAGCTTGCCTTGAGGGGCACCCCTGCAGTTGACCTGTTCGCTAGGCTCTCTGTTTCTGCAGCTATTTTAAGGATGACGTCGTTAAAGTTGGCAGCAAGGTCCTTTGCCAGGCGCACTTGTCTCTCTCGAAACACTAAACACATCAAACGACAAGGATGGAATTCGAACCCACGCGTGCAGAGCACAATCGATTAGCAGTCCATCGCCTTAACCACTCGGCCACCTCGTCACTCGCCTGCATGTGTTGCCCGAAGCTGGGCTGTGGTGTGTTTCTGCCACTATATTAAGGATGACTTTGCTAAACATGGCAGGCCGGGTACATTGAACGGCTTTGCCAGGCACACTTGGCTCTCTGAAAACACTAAAGACATCAAACGACGAGGATGGGATTCGAACCCACGCGTGCAGAGCACAATGGATTAGCAGTCCATCGCCTTAACCACTCGGCCACCTCGTCACTCGACCACACCTGTTTTCCCGAAGCTGGGCAGTGGTGTGTTTCGGCAGCTATTTTAAGGATGATGTTGTTAAAGTTGGCAGCAAGGTTCTTTGAATGGCTTTGCCAGGCGCACTTTGCTCTCTCGACACATTCAGCTAAAGCTCGCCTTGAGGGGCACCTGTGCGGTTGACGTGTTCACTACATTTTCTCTCTGTTTCTGCAGCTATATTAAGGATGATGTCGCTAAATTTGGCAGGTAGGGTACATTGAACGGCTTTGCCAGGCGCACTCGTCTCTCTCGAAACACTAAACACATCAAACGACGAGGATGGGATTCGAACCCACGCGTGCAGAGCACAATGGATTAGCAGTCCATCGCCTTAACCACTCGGCCACCTCGTCACTCTCCAGCATGTGTTGCCCGAAGCTGGGCTGTGGTGTGTTTCTGCCGCTATATTAAGGATGACTTTGCTAAACATGGCAGGCCGGGTACATTGAACGGCTTTGCCAGGCACACTTCGCTCTCTGAAAACGCTAAAGACATCAAACGACGAGGATGGGATTCGAACCCACGTGTGCAGAGCACAATGGATTAGCAGTACATCGCCTTAACCACTCGGCCACCTCGTCACTCTCCTGCATGTGTTGCCCGAAGCTGGGCTGTGGTGTGTTTCTGCCGCTATATTAAGGATGACTTTGCTAAACATGGCAGGCCGGGTACATTGAACGGCTTTGCCAGGCACACTTGGCTCTCTGAAAACGCTAAAGACATCAAACGACGAGGATGGGATTCGAACCCACGCGTGCAGAGCACAATGGATTAGCAGTCCATCGCCTTAACCACTCGGCCACCTCGTCACTCGACCAGACCTGTTTTCCCGAAGCTGGGCAGTGGTGTGTTTCGGCAGCTATTTTAAGGATGATGTTGTTAAAGTTGGCAGCAAGGTTCTTTGAATGGCTTTGCCAGGCGCACTTTGCTCTCTCGACACATTCAGCTAAAGCTCGCCTTGAGGGGCACCTGTGCGGTTGACGTGTTCACTACATTTTCTCTCTGTTTCTGCAGCTATATTAAGGATGATGTCGCTAAATTTGGCAGGTAGGGTACATTGAACGGCTTTGCCAGGCGCACTTGGCTCTCTGAAAACACTAAAGACATCAAACGACGAGGATGATATTCAAACCCACGTGTGCACAACACAACATAATAGCAGTCCATCACCTAACCACTCAGCCACCTCGCCACAACTTTTTGGATGTTGGAAGTAGTAATTTGGTGCTTTTCAACCCCATCTCATTAACATGATGGACATACAGTTCACCATATTGTGTTGGAAATGGTTTGGCTGATGAGAGAGGTAACCCTTCGACTGACCTGCAAGGAGCATTGGGTTCTATGGGTTAGGAGACTCACAACTGTTTTGATAGAGGGAGATCTGCTTATGTTTCATTTGTGTGCTGCTTCTGATTTGTTGGAAAGAACCTAGAGAGAACGCCTGGGTCGAGAAAAAGGCAGCATAGCTTGCATTGGACCTCTCTCCGAATATGTTTGCAGTGTGCACTCTTCATTATCCTACCCAACCTCGTAGGGAGCTCGTGGAATCGATCCCGAACTCAAACATATTCTTGGACATTGAGCTTTATAACTCCGCCCCTTTGCTACCAGGATCCACAATTCTCTCCCCCCAAAATTAGAAAGCAGCGCATTTTTTGTTCTTTGAGTGAAGAGATAACAATGATAAAACCTTTTTGTGCACATACCTCACCTGTTTCGTAGACACACCATGCAGCCGTCAGTGCCCAAAAGCTTATTACATGGCAGTTTAAAGCTTGATACCACCCTGTCGTTCCATGTCCAGATAAAAGCACAGAAGACGCTGCTCCTTTTGCCGGCATTCTTTCGCAGAGGCAATATCGTAGGCTATGAGGTTTATCCGAGACGTGATCTTTGCTGGTTGAAAACTTTACCCAATACCCCGCTGGGATGACTTGAAATATAGTCAGCCTTGGCAATTTTTGACGGTCTCTTAGGAGGCTTTGAGACTTGTTGAAAGAACAGAATTGTGCTTTCGCTCCTTGAAAGTGCTGCATTCACTGTGACGGCGAAGACATGAGCTTGAAGACGGTTGGTGTAGTCAGTATTTGGACCTCCCTTAGAATGTGTTTTTGTTTTTATAAAGGTCATATCCATGCAACAGGGGCCTTCTTGTTTTGATCCTGTCCTCGACAATGTTTTCAGAAATGAACAGGTGCTTTTTCTGCAGCTACAATTAAAATGAAATTCAGCTAAAGCTTGCCTTGAGGGGCACCCCTGCAGTTGACCTGTTCGCTAGGCTCTCTGTTTCTGCAGCTATTTTAAGGATGACGTCGTTGAAGTTGGCAGCAAGGTCCTTTGCCAGGCACACTTGTCTCTCTCGAAACACTAAACACATCAAACAACAAAAGCTGGGCTGTGGTGTGTTTCTGCCGCTATATTAAGGATGACTTTGCTAAACATGGCAGGCCGGGTACATTGAACGGCTTTGCCAGGCACACTTGGCTCTCTGAAAACACTAAAGACATCAAACGACGAGGATGGGATTCGAACCCACGCATGCAGAGCACAATGGATTAGCAGTCCATCGCCTTAACCACTCGGCCACCTCGTCACTCGACCAAACCTGTTTTCCCGAAGCTGGGCAGTGGTGTGTTTCGGCAGCTATTTTAAGGATGATGTTGTTAAAGTTGGCAGCAAGGTTCTTTGAATGGCTTTGCCAGGCGCACTTTGCACTCTCGACACATTCAGCTAAAGCTCGCCTTGAAGGGCACCTGTGCGGTTGACGTGTTCACTACATTTTCTCTCTGTTTCTGGCAGCTATACTAAGGATGATGTCGCTAAATTTGGCAGATAGGGTACATTGAACGGCTTTGCCAGGCGCACTTGTCTCTCTCGAAACACTAAACACATCAAACGACGAGGATGGGATTCGAACCCACGCGTGCAGAGCACAATGGATTAGCAGTCCATCGCCTTAACCACTCGGCCACCTCGTCACTCTCCTGCATGTGTTGCCCGAAGCTGGGCTGTGGTGTGTTTCTGCCGCTATATTAAGGATGACTTTGCTAAATATGGCAGGCCGGGTACATTGAACGGCTTTGCCAGGCACACTTGGCTCTCTGAAAACGCTAAAGACATCAAACGACGAGGATGGGATTCGAACCCACGCGTGCAGAGCACAATGGATTAGCAGTCCATCGCCTTAACCACTCGGCCACCTCGTCACTCTCCAGCATGTGTTGCCCGAAGCTGGGCTGTGGTGTGTTTCTGCCGCTATATTAAGGATGACTTTGCTAAACATGGCAGGCCGGGTACATTGAACGGCTTTGCCAGGCACACTTGGCTCTCTGAAAACGCTAAAGACATCAAACGACGAGGATGGGATTCAAACCCACGCGTGCAGAGCACAATGGATTAGCAGTCCATCGCCTTAACCACTCGGCCACCTCGTCACTCGACCAGACCTGTTTTCCCGAAGCTGGGCAGTGGTGTGTTTCGGCAGCTATTTTAAGGATGATGTTGTTAAAGTTGGCAGCAAGGTTCTTTGAATGGCTTTGCCAGGCGCACTTTGCTCTCTCGACACATTCAGCTAAAGCTCGCCTTGAGGGGCACCTGTGCGGTTGACGTGTTCACTACATTTTCTCTCTGTTTCTGCAGCTATATTAAGGATGATGTCGCTAAATTTGGCAGGTAGGGTACATTGAACGGCTTTGCCAGGCGCACTTGGCTCTCTGAAAACACTAAAGACATCAAACGACAAGGATGGTATTCAAACCCACGTGTGCACAACACAACATAATAGCAGTCCATCACCTAACCACTCGGCCACCTCGCCACAACCTTTTGGATGTTGGAAGTAGTAATTTGGTGCTTTTCAACCCCATCTCATTAACATGATGGAGATACAGTTCACCATATTGTGTTGGAAATGGTTTGGCTGATGAGAGAGGTAACCCTTCGACTGACCTGCAAGGAGCATTGGGTTCTATGGGTTAGGAGACTCACAACTGTTTTGATAGAGGGAGATCTGCTTATGTTTCATTTGTGTGCTGCTTCTGATTTGTTGGAAAGAACCTAGAGAGAACGCCTGGGTCGAGAAAAAGGCAGCATAGCTTGCATTGGACCTCTCTCAGAATATGTTTGCAGTGTGCACTCTTCATTATCCTACCCAACCTCGTAGGGAGCTCGTGGAATCGATCCCGAACTCAAACATATTCTTGGACATTGAGCTTTATAACTCCGCCCCTTTGCTACCAGGATCCACAATTCTCTCCCCCCAAAATTAGAAAGCAGCGCATTTTTTGTTCTTTGAGTGAAGAGATAACAATGATAAAACCTTTTTGTGCACATACCTCACCTGTTTCGTAGACACACCATGCAGCCGTCAGTGCCCAAAAGCTTATTACATGGCAGTTTAAAGCTTGATACCACCCTGTCGTTCCATGTCCAGATAAAAGCACGGAAGACGCTGCTCCTTTTGCCGGCATTCTTTCGCAGAGGCAATATCGTAGTCTATGAGGTTTATCCGAGACGTGATCTTTGCTGGTTGAAAACTTTACCCAATACCCCGCTGGGATGACTTGAAATATAGTCAGCCTTGGCAATTTTTGACGGTCTCTTAGGAGGCTTTAAGACTTGTTGAAAGAACAGAATTGTGCTTTCGCTCCTTGAAAGTGCTGCATTCACTGTGACGGCGAAGACATGAGCTTGAAGACGGTTGGTGTAGTCAGTATTTGGACCTCCCTTAGAATGTGTTTTTGTTTTTATAAAGGTCATATCCATGCAACAGGGGCCTTCTTGTTTTGATCCTGTCCTCGACAATGTTTTCAGAAATGAACAGGTGCTTTTTCTGCAGCTACAATTAAAATGAAATTCAGCTAAAGCTTGCCTTGAGGGGCACCCCTGCAGTTGACCTGTTCGCTAAGCTCTCTGTTTCTGCAGCTATTTTAACGATGACGTCGTTAAAGTTGGCAGCAAGGTCCTTTGCCAGGCGCACTTGTCTCTCTCGAAACACTAAACACATCAAACGACAAGGATGGAATTCGAACCCACGCGTGCAGAGCACAATCGATTAGCAGTCCATCGCCTTAACCACTCGGCCACCTCGTCACTCGCCTGCATGTGTTGCCCGAAGCTGGGCTGTGGTGTGTTTCTGCCGCTATATTAAGGATGACTTTGCTAAACATGGCAGGCCGGGTACATTGAACGGCTTTGCCAGGCACACTTGGCTCTCTGAAAACGCTAAAGACATCAAACGACGAGGATGGGATTCGAACCCACGCGTGCAGAGCACAATGGATTAGCAGTCCATCGCCTTAACCACTCGGCCACCTCGTCACTCGACCAAACCTGTTTTCCCGAAGCTGGGCAGTGGTGTGTTTCGGCAGCTATTTTAAGGATGATGTTGTTCAAGTTGGCAGCAAGGTTCTTTGAATGGCTTTGCCAGGCGCACTTTGCTCTCTCGACACATTCAGCTAAAGCTCGCCTTGAGGGGCACCTGTGCGGTTGACGTGTTCACTACATTTTCTCTCTGTTTCTGCAGCTATATTAAGGATGATGTCGCTAAATTTGGCAGGTAGGGTACATTGAACGGCTTTGCCAGGCGCACTCGTCTCTCTCGAAACACTAAACACATCAAACGACGAGGATGGGATTCGAACCCACGCGTGCAGAGCACAATGGATTAGCAGTCCATCGCCTTAACCACTCGGCCACCTCGTCACTCTCCAGCATGTGTTGCCCGAAGCTGGGCTGTGGTGTGTTTCTGCCGCTATATTAAGGATGACTTTGCTAAACATGGCAGGCCGGGTACATTGAACGGCTTTGCCAGGCACACTTCGCTCTCTGAAAACGCTAAAGACATCAAACGACGAGGATGGGATTCGAACCCACGTGTGCAGAGCACAATGGATTAGCAGTACATCGCCTTAACCACTCGGCCACCTCGTCACTCTCCTGCATGTGTTGCCCGAAGCTGGGCTGTGGTGTGTTTCTGCCGCTATATTAAGGATGACTTTGCTAAACATGGCAGGCCGGGTACATTGAACGGCTTTGCCAGGCACACTTGGCTCTCTGAAAACGCTAAAGACATCAAACGACGAGGATGGGATTCGAACCCACGCGTGCAGAGCACAATGGATTAGCAGTCCATCGCCTTAACCACTCGGCCACCTCGTCACTCGACCAGACCTGTTTTCCCGAAGCTGGGCAGTGGTGTGTTTCGGCAGCTATTTTAAGGATGATGTTGTTAAAGTTGGCAGCAAGGTTCTTTGAATGGCTTTGCCAGGCGCACTTTGCTCTCTCGACACATTCAGCTAAAGCTCGCCTTGAGGGGCACCTGTGCGGTTGACGTGTTCACTACATTTTCTCTCTGTTTCTGCAGCTATATTAAGGATGATGTCGCTAAATTTGGCAGGTAGGGTACATTGAACGGCTTTGCCAGGCGCACTTGGCTCTCTGAAAACACTAAAGACATCAAACGACGAGGATGATATTCAAACCCACGTGTGCACAACACAACATAATAGCAGTCCATCACCTAACCACTCAGCCACCTCGCCACAACTTTTTGGATGTTGGAAGTAGTAATTTGGTGCTTTTCAACCCCATCTCATTAACATGATGGAGATACAGTTCACCATATTGTGTTGGAAATGGTTTGGCTGATGAGAGAGGTAACCCTTCGACTGACCTGCAAGGAGCATTGGGTTCTATGGGTTAGGAGACTCACAACTGTTTTGATAGAGGGAGATCTGCTTATGTTTCATTTGTGTGCTGCTTCTGATTTGTTGGAAAGAACCTAGAGAGAACGCCTGGGTCGAGAAAAAGGCAGCATAGCTTGCATTGGACCTCTCTCCGAATATGTTTGCAGTGTGCACTCTTCATTATCCTACCCAACCTCGTAGGGAGCTCGTGGAATCGATCCCGAACTCAAACATATTCTTGGACATTGAGCTTTATAACTCCGCCCCTTTGCTACCAGGATCCACAATTCTCTCCCCCCAAAATTAGAAAGCAGCGCATTTTTTGTTCTTTGAGTGAAGAGATAACAATGATAAAACCTTTTTGTGCACATACCTCACCTGTTTCGTAGACACACCATGCAGCCGTCAGTGCCCAAAAGCTTATTACATGGCAGTTTAAAGCTTGATACCACCCTGTCGTTCCATGTCCAGATAAAAGCACAGAAGACGCTGCTCCTTTTGCCGGCATTCTTTCGCAGAGGCAATATCGTAGTCTATGAGGTTTATCCGAGACGTGATCTTTGCTGGTTGAAAACTTTACCCAATACCCCGCTGGGATGACTTGAAATATAGTCAGCCTTGGCAATTTTTGACGGTCTCTTAGGAGGCTTTGAGACTTGTTGAAAGAACAGAATTGTGCTTTCGCTCCTTGAAAGTGCTGCATTCACTGTGACGGTGAAGACATGAGCTTGAAGACGGTTGGTGTAGTCAGTATTTGGACCTCCCTTAGAATGTGTTTTTGTTTTTATAAAGGTCATATCCATGCAACAGGGGCCTTCTTGTTTTGATCCTGTCCTCGACAATGTTTTCAGAAATGAACAGGTGCTTTTTCTGCAGCTACAATTAAAATGAAATTCAGCTAAAGCTTGCCTTGAGGGGCACCCCTGCAGTTGACCTGTTCGCTAGGCTCTCTGTTTCTGCAGCTATTTTAAGGATGACGTCGTTAAAGTTGGCAGCAAGGTCCTTTGCCAGGCGCACTTGTCTCTCTCGAAACACTAAACACATCAAACGACAAGGATGGAATTCGAACCCACGCGTGCAGAGCACAATCGATTAGCAGTCCATCGCCTTAACCACTCGGCCACCTCGTCACTCGCCTGCATGTGTTGCCCGAAGCTGGGCTGTGGTGTGTTTCTGCCACTATATTAAGGATGACTTTGCTAAACATGGCAGGCCGGGTACATTGAACGGCTTTGCCAGGCACACTTGGCTCTCTGAAAACACTAAAGACATCAAACGACGAGGACGGGATTCGAACCCACGCGTGCAGAGCACAATGGATTAGCAGTCCATCGCCTTAACCACTCGGCCACCTCGTCACTCGACCACACCTGTTTTCCCGAAGCTGGGCAGTGGTGTGTTTCGGCAGCTATTTTAAGGATGATGTTGTTAAAGTTGGCAGCAAGGTTCTTTGAATGGCTTTGCCAGGCGCACTTTGCTCTCTCGACACATTCAGCTAAAGCTCGCCTTGAGGGGCACCTGTGCGGTTGACGTGTTCACTACATTTTCTCTCTGTTTCTGCAGCTATATTAAGGATGATGTCGCTAAATTTGGCAGGTAGGGTACATTGAACGGCTTTGCCAGGCGCACTCGTCTCTCTCGAAACACTAAACACATCAAACGACGAGGATGGGATTCGAACCCACGCGTGCAGAGCACAATGGATTAGCAGTCCATCGCCTTAACCACTCGGCCACCTCGTCACTCTCCAGCATGTGTTGCCCGAAGCTGGGCTGTGGTGTGTTTCTGCCGCTATATTAAGGATGACTTTGCTAAACATGGCAGGCCGGGTACATTGAACGGCTTTGCCAGGCACACTTCGCTCTCTGAAAACGCTAAAGACATCAAACGACGAGGATGGGATTCGAACCCACGTGTGCAGAGCACAATGGATTAGCAGTACATCGCCTTAACCACTCGGCCACCTCGTCACTCTCCTGCATGTGTTGCCCGAAGCTGGGCTGTGGTGTGTTTCTGCCGCTATATTAAGGATGACTTTGCTAAACATGGCAGGCCGGGTACATTGAACGGCTTTGCCAGGCACACTTGGCTCTCTGAAAACGCTAAAGACATCAAACGACGAGGATGGGATTCGAACCCACGCGTGCAGAGCACAATGGATTAGCAGTCCATCGCCTTAACCACTCGGCCACCTCGTCACTCGACCAGACCTGTTTTCCCGAAGCTGGGCAGTGGTGTGTTTCGGCAGCTATTTTAAGGATGATGTTGTTAAAGTTGGCAGCAAGGTTCTTTGAATGGCTTTGCCAGGCGCACTTTGCTCTCTCGACACATTCAGCTAAAGCTCGCCTTGAGGGGCACCTGTGCGGTTGACGTGTTCACTACATTTTCTCTCTGTTTCTGCAGCTATATTAAGGATGATGTCGCTAAATTTGGCAGGTAGGGTACATTGAACGGCTTTGCCAGGCGCACTTGGCTCTCTGAAAACACTAAAGACATCAAACGACGAGGATGATATTCAAACCCACGTGTGCACAACACAACATAATAGCAGTCCATCACCTAACCACTCAGCCACCTCGCCACAACTTTTTGGATGTTGGAAGTAGTAATTTGGTGCTTTTCAACCCCATCTCATTAACATGATGGAGATACAGTTCACCATATTGTGTTGGAAATGGTTTGGCTGATGAGAGAGGTAACCCTTCGACTGACCTGCAAGGAGCATTGGGTTCTATGGGTTAGGAGACTCACAACTGTTTTGATAGAGGGAGATCTGCTTATGTTTCATTTGTGTGCTGCTTCTGATTTGTTGGAAAGAACCTAGAGAGAACGCCTGGGTCGAGAAAAAGGCAGCATAGCTTGCATTGGACCTCTCTCCGAATATGTTTGCAGTGTGCACTCTTCATTATCCTACCCAACCTCGTAGGGAGCTCGTGGAATCGATCCCGAACTCAAACATATTCTTGGACATTGAGCTTTATAACTCCGCCCCTTTGCTACCAGGATCCACAATTCTCTCCCCCCAAAATTAGAAAGCAGCGCATTTTTTGTTCTTTGAGTGAAGAGATAACAATGATAAAACCTTTTTGTGCACATACCTCACCTGTTTCGTAGACACACCATGCAGCCGTTAGTGCCCAAAAGCTTATTACATGGCAGTTTAAAGCTTGATACCACCCTGTCGTTCCATGTCCAGATAAAAGCACAGAAGACGCTGCTCCTTTTGCCGGCATTCTTTCGCAGAGGCAATATCGTAGTCTATGAGGTTTATCCGAGACGTGATCTTTGCTGGTTGAAAACTTTACCCAATACCCCGCTGGGATGACTTGAAATATAGTCAGCCTTGGCAATTTTTGACGGTCTCTTAGGAGGCTTTGAGACTTGTTGAAAGAACAGAATTGTGCTTTCGCTCCTTGAAAGTGCTGCATTCACTGTGACGGTGAAGACATGAGCTTGAAGACGGTTGGTGTAGTCAGTATTTGGACCTCCCTTAGAATGTGTTTTTGTTTTTATAAAGGTCATATCCATGCAACAGGGGCCTTCTTGTTTTGATCCTGTCCTCGACAATGTTTTCAGAAATGAACAGGTGCTTTTTCTGCAGCTACAATTAAAATAAAATTCAGCTAAAGCTTGCCTTGAGGGGCACCCCTGCAGTTGACCTGTTCGCTAGGCTCTCTGTTTCTGCAGCTATTTTAAGGATGACGTCGTTAAAGTTGGCAGCAAGGTCCTTTGCCAGGCGCACTTGTCTATATTGAACTCAAACATATTCTTGGACATTGAGCTTTATAACTCCGCCCCTTTGCTACCAGGATCCACAATTCTCTCCCCCCAAAATTAGAAAGCAGCGCATTTTTTGTTCTTTGAGTGAAGAGATAAGAATCAAGAATTGTGCTTTCGCTCCTTGAAAGTGCTGCATTCACTGTGACGGCGAAGACATGAGCTTGAAGACGGTTGGTGTAGTCAGTATTTGGACCTCCCTTAGAATGTGTTTTTGTTTTTATAAAGGTCATATCCATGCAACAGGGGCCTTCTTGTTTTGATCCTGTCCTCGACAATGTTTTCAGAAATGAACAGGTGCTTTTTCTGCAGCTACAATTAAAATGAAATTCAGCTAAAGCTTGCCTTGAGGGGCACCCCTGCAGTTGACCTGTTCGCTAGGCTCTCTGTTTCTGCAGCTATTTTAAGGATGACGTCGTTGAAGTTGGCAGCAAGGTCCTTTGCCAGGCACACTTGTCTCTCTCGAAACACTAAACACATCAAACAACAAAAGCTGGGCTGTGGTGTGTTTCTGCCGCTATATTAAGGATGACTTTGCTAAACATGGCAGGCCGGGTACATTGAACGGCTTTGCCAGGCACACTTGGCTCTCTGAAAACACTAAAGACATCAAACGACGAGGATGGGATTCGAACCCACGCATGCAGAGCACAATGGATTAGCAGTCCATCGCCTTAACCACTCGGCCACCTCGTCACTCGACCAAACCTGTTTTCCCGAAGCTGGGCAGTGGTGTGTTTCGGCAGCTATTTTAAGGATGATGTTGTTAAAGTTGGCAGCAAGGTTCTTTGAATGGCTTTGCCAGGCGCACTTTGCACTCTTGACACATTCAGCTAAAGCTCGCCTTGAAGGGCACCTGTGCGGTTGACGTGTTCACTACATTTTCTCTCTGTTTCTGGCAGCTATATTAAGGATGATGTCGCTAAATTTGGCAGATAGGGTACATTGAACGGCTTTGCCAGGCGCACTTGTCTCTCTCGAAACACTAAACACATCAAACGACGAGGATGGGATTCGAACCCACGCGTGCAGAGCACAATGGATTAGCAGTCCATCGCCTTAACCACTCGGCCACCTCGTCACTCTCCAGCATGCGTTGCCCGAAGCTGGGCTGTGGTGTGTTTCTGCCGCTATATTAAGGATGATGTGGCTAAATTTGGCAGGTAGGGTACATTGAACGGCTTTGCCAGGCACACTTGTCTCTCTCGAAACACTAAACACATCAAACGACGAGGATGGGATTCGAACCCACGCGTGCAGAGCACAATGGATTAGCAGTCCATCGCCTTAACCACTCGGCCACCTCGTCACTCTCCAGCATGTGTTGCCCGAAGCTGGGCTGTGGTGTGTTTCTGCCGCTATATTAAGGAGGATGTCGCTAAATTTGGCAGGTAGGGTACATTGAACGGCTTTGCCAGGCGCACTCGTCTCTCTCGAAACACTAAACACATCAAACGACGAGGATGGGATTCGAACCCACGCGTGCAGAGCACAATGGATTAGCAGTCCATCGCCTTAACCACTCGGCCACCTCGTCACTCTCCAGCATGTGTTGCCCGAAGCTGGGCTGTGGTGTGTTTCTGCCGCTATATTAAGGATGACTTTGCTAAACATGGCAGGCCGGGTACATTGAACGGCTTTGCCAGGCACACTTGGCTCTCTGAAAACGCTAAAGACATCAAACGACGAGGATGGGATTCGAACCCACGCGTGCAGAGCACAATGGATTAGCAGTCCATCGCCTTAACCACTCGGCCACCTCGTCACTCGACCAGACCTGTTTTCCCGAAGCTGGGCAGTGGTGTGTTTCGGCAGCTATTTTAAGGATGATGTTGTTAAAGTTGGCAGCAAGGTTCTTTGAATGGCTTTGCCAGGCGCACTTTGCTCTCTCGACACATTCAGCTAAAGCTCGCCTTGAGGGGCACCTGTGCGGTTGACGTGTTCACTACATTTTCTCTCTGTTTCTGCAGCTATATTAAGGATGATGTCGCTAAATTTGGCAGATAGGGTACATTGAACGGCTTTGCCAGGCGCACTTGGCTCTCTCGAAACACTAAACACATCAAACGACGAGGATGGGATTCGAACCCACGCGTGCAGAGCACAATGGATTAGCAGTCCATCGCCTTAACCACTCGGCCACCTCGTCACTCTCCAGCATGTGTTGCCCGAAGCTGGGCTGTGGTGTGTTTCTGCCGCTATATTAAGGATGACTTTGCTAAACATGGCAGGCCGGGTACATTGAACGGCTTTGCCAGGCACACTTCGCTCTCTGAAAACGCTAAAGACATCAAACGACGAGGATGGGATTCAAACCCACGCGTGCAGAGCACAATGGATTAGCAGTCCATCGCCTTAACCACTCGGCCACCTCGTCACTCGACCAGACCTGTTTTCCCGAAGCTGGGCAGTGGTGTGTTTCGGCAGCTATTTTAAGGATGATGTTGTTAAAGTTGGCAGCAAGGTTCTTTGAATGGCTTTGCCAGGCGCACTTTGCTCTCTCGACACATTCAGCTAAAGCTCGCCTTGAGGGGCACCTGTGCGGTTGACGTGTTCACTACATTTTCTCTCTGTTTCTGCAGCTATATTAAGGATGATGTCGCTAAATTTGGCAGGTAGGGTACATTGAACGGCTTTGCCAGGCGCACTTGGCTCTCTGAAAACACTAAAGACATCAAACGACGAGGATGATATTCAAACCCACGTGTGCACAACACAACATAATAGCAGTCCATCACCTAACCACTCGGCCACCTCGCCACAACCTTTTGGATGTTGGAAGTAGTAATTTGGTGCTTTTCAACCCCATCTCATTAACATGATGGAGATACAGTTCACCATATTGTGTTGGAAATGGTTTGGCTGATGAGAGAGGTAACCCTTCGACTGACCTGCAAGGAGCATTGGGTTCTATGGGTTAGGAGACTCACAACTGTTTTGATAGAGGGAGATCTGCTTATGTTTCATTTGTGTGCTGCTTCTGATTTGTTGGAAAGAACCTAGAGAGAACGCCTGGGTCGAGAAAAAGGCAGCATAGCTTGCATTGGACCTCTCTCAGAATATGTTTGCAGTGTGCACTCTTCATTATCCTACCCAACCTCGTAGGGAGCTCGTGGAATCGATCCCGAACTCAAACATATTCTTGGACATTGAGCTTTATAACTCCGCCCCTTTGCTACCAGGATCCACAATTCTCTCCCCCCAAAATTAGAAAGCAGCGCATTTTTTGTTCTTTGAGTGAAGAGATAACAATGATAAAACCTTTTTGTGCACATACCTCACCTGTTTCGTAGACACACCATGCAGCCGTCAGTGCCCAAAAGCTTATTACATGGCAGTTTAAAGCTTGATACCACCCTGTCGTTCCATGTCCAGATAAAAGCACGGAAGACGCTGCTCCTTTTGCCGGCATTCTTTCGCAGAGGCAATATCGTAGTCTATGAGGTTTATCCGAGACGTGATCTTTGCTGGTTGAAAACTTTACCCAATACCCCGCTGGGATGACTTGAAATATAGTCAGCCTTGGCAATTTTTGACGGTCTCTTAGGAGGCTTTAAGACTTGTTGAAAGAACAGAATTGTGCTTTCGCTCCTTGAAAGTGCTGCATTCACTGTGACGGCGAAGACATGAGCTTGAAGACGGTTGGTGTAGTCAGTATTTGGACCTCCCTTAGAATGTGTTTTTGTTTTTATAAAGGTCATATCCATGCAACAGGGGCCTTCTTGTTTTGATCCTGTCCTCGACAATGTTTTCAGAAATGAACAGGTGCTTTTTCTGCAGCTACAATTAAAATGAAATTCAGCTAAAGCTTGCCTTGAGGGGCACCCCTGCAGTTGACCTGTTCGCTAGGCTCTCTGTTTCTGCAGCTATTTTAACGATGACGTCGTTAAAGTTGGCAGCAAGGTCCTTTGCCAGGCGCACTTGTCTCTCTCGAAACACTAAACACATCAAACGACAAGGATGGAATTCGAACCCACGCGTGCAGAGCACAATCGATTAGCAGTCCATCGCCTTAACCACTCGGCCACCTCGTCACTCGCCTGCATGTGTTGCCCGAAGCTGGGCTGTGGTGTGTTTCTGCCGCTATATTAAGGATGACTTTGCTAAACATGGCAGGCCGGGTACATTGAACGGCTTTGCCAGGCACACTTGGCTCTCTGAAAACGCTAAAGACATCAAACGACGAGGATGGGATTCGAACCCACGCGTGCAGAGCACAATGGATTAGCAGTCCATCGCCTTAACCACTCGGCCACCTCGTCACTCGACCAAACCTGTTTTCCCGAAGCTGGGCAGTGGTGTGTTTCGGCAGCTATTTTAAGGATGATGTTGTTAAAGTTGGCAGCAAGGTTCTTTGAATGGCTTTGCCAGGCGCACTTTGCTCTCTCGACACATTCAGCTAAAGCTCGCCTTGAGGGGCACCTGTGCGGTTGACGTGTTCACTACATTTTCTCTCTGTTTCTGCAGCTATATTAAGGATGATGTCGCTAAATTTGGCAGGTAGGGTACATTGAACGGCTTTGCCAGGCGCACTCGTCTCTCTCGAAACACTAAACACATCAAACGACGAGGATGGGATTCGAACCCACGCGTGCAGAGCACAATGGATTAGCAGTCCATCGCCTTAACCACTCGGCCACCTCGTCACTCTCCAGCATGTGTTGCCCGAAGCTGGGCTGTGGTGTGTTTCTGCCGCTATATTAAGGATGACTTTGCTAAACATTGCAGGCCGGGTACATTGAACGGCTTTGCCAGGCACACTTCGCTCTCTGAAAACGCTAAAGACATCAAACGACGAGGATGGGATTCGAACCCACGTGTGCAGAGCACAATGGATTAGCAGTACATCGCCTTAACCACTCGGCCACCTCGTCACTCTCCTGCATGTGTTGCCCGAAGCTGGGCTGTGGTGTGTTTCTGCCGCTATATTAAGGATGACTTTGCTAAACATGGCAGGCCGGGTACATTGAACGGCTTTGCCAGGCACACTTGGCTCTCTGAAAACGCTAAAGACATCAAACGACGAGGATGGGATTCGAACCCACGCGTGCAGAGCACAATGGATTAGCAGTCCATCGCCTTAACCACTCGGCCACCTCGTCACTCGACCAGACCTGTTTTCCCGAAGCTGGGCAGTGGTGTGTTTCGGCAGCTATTTTAAGGATGATGTTGTTAAAGTTGGCAGCAAGGTTCTTTGAATGGCTTTGCCAGGCGCACTTTGCTCTCTCGACACATTCAGCTAAAGCTCGCCTTTAGGGGCACCTGTGCGGTTGACGTGTTCACTACATTTTCTCTCTGTTTCTGCAGCTATATTAAGGATGATGTCGCTAAATTTGGCAGGTAGGGTACATTGAACGGCTTTGCCAGGCGCACTTGGCTCTCTGAAAACACTAAAGACATCAAACGACGAGGATGATATTCAAACCCACGTGTGCACAACACAACATAATAGCAGTCCATCACCTAACCACTCAGCCACCTCGCCACAACTTTTTGGATGTTGGAAGTAGTAATTTGGTGCTTTTCAACCCCATCTCATTAACATGATGGAGATACAGTTCACCATATTGTGTTGGAAATGGTTTGGCTAATGAGAGAGGTAACCCTTCGACTGACCTGCAAGGAGCATTGGGTTCTATGGGTTAGGAGACTCACAACTGTTTTGATAGAGGGAGATCTGCTTATGTTTCATTTGTGTGCTGCTTCTGATTTGTTGGAAAGAACCTAGAGAGAACGCCTGGGTCGAGAAAAAGGCAGCATAGCTTGCATTGGACCTCTCTCCGAATATGTTTGCAGTGTGCACTCTTCATTATCCTACCCAACCTCGTAGGGAGCTCGTGGAATCGATCCCGAACTCAAACATATTCTTGGACATTGAGCTTTATAACTCCGCCCCTTTGCTACCAGGATCCACAATTCTCTCCCCCCAAAATTAGAAAGCAGCGCATTTTTTGTTCTTTGAGTGAAGAGATAACAATGATAAAACCTTTTTGTGCACATACCTCACCTGTTTCGTAGACACACCATGCAGCCGTCAGTGCCCAAAAGCTTATTACATGGCAGTTTAAAGCTTGATACCACCCTGTCGTTCCATGTCCAGATAAAAGCACAGAAGACGCTGCTCCTTTTGCCGGCATTCTTTCGCAGAGGCAATATCGTAGTCTATGAGGTTTATCCGAGACGTGATTTTTGCTGGTTGAAAACTTTACCCAATACCCCGCTGGGATGACTTGAAATATAGTCAGCCTTGGCAATTTTTGACGGTCTCTTAGGAGGCTTTGAGACTTGTTGAAAGAACAGAATTGTGCTTTCGCTCCTTGAAAGTGCTGCATTCACTGTGACGGCGAAGACATGAGCTTGAAGACGGTTGGTGTAGTCAGTATTTGGACCACCCTTAGAATGTGTTTTTGTTTTTATAAAGGTCATATCCATGCAACAGGGGCCTTCTTGTTTTGATCCTGTCCTCGACAATGTTTTCAGAAATGAACAGGTGCTTTTTCTGCAGCTACAATTAAAATGAAATTCAGCTAAAGCTTGCCTTGAGGGGCACCCCTGCAGTTGACCTGTTCGCTAGGCTCTCTGTTTCTGCAGCTATTTTAAGGATGACGTCGTTAAAGTTGGCAGCAAGGTCCTTTGCCAGGCGCACTTGTCTCTCTCGAAACACTAAACACATCAAACGACAAGGATGGAATTCGAACCCACGCGTGCAGAGCACAATAGATTAGCAGTCCATCGCCTTAACCACTCGGCCACCTCGTCACTCGCCTGCATGTGTTGCCCGAAGCTGGGCTGTGGTGTGTTTCTGCCACTATATTAAGGATGACTTTGCTAAACATGGCAGGCCGGGTACATTGAACGGCTTTGCCAGGCACACTTGGCTCTCTGAAAACACTAAAGACATCAAACGACGAGGATGGGATTCGAACCCACGCGTGCAGAGCACAATGGATTAGCAGTCCATCGCCTTAACCACTCGGCCACCTCGTCACTCGACCACACCTGTTTTCCCGAAGCTGGGCAGTGGTGTGTTTCGGCAGCTATTTTAAGGATGATGTTGTTAAAGTTGGCAGCAAGGTTCTTTGAATGGCTTTGCCAGGCGCACTTTGCTCTCTCGACACATTCAGCTAAAGCTCGCCTTGAGGGGCACCTGTGCGGTTGACGTGTTCACTACATTTTCTCTCTGTTTCTGCAGCTATATTAAGGATGATGTCGCTAAATTTGGCAGGTAGGGTACATTGAACGGCTTTGCCAGGCGCACTTGGCTCTCTGAAAACACTAAAGACATCAAACGACAAGGATGGGATTCGAACCCACGCGTGCAGAGCACAATGGATTAGCAGTCCATCGCCTTAACCACTCGGCCACCTCGTCACTCTCCAGCATGTGTTGCCCGAAGCTGGGCTGTGGTGTGTTTCTGCCGCTATATTAAGGATGACTTTGCTAAACATGGCAGGCCGGGTACATTGAACGGCTTTGCCAGGCACACTTCGCTCTCTGAAAACGCTAAAGACATCAAACGACGAGGATGGGATTCGAACCCACGTGTGCAGAGCACAATGGATTAGCAGTACATCGCCTTAACCACTCGGCCACCTCGTCACTCTCCTGCATGTGTTGCCCGAAGCTGGGCTGTGGTGTGTTTCTGCCGCTATATTAAGGATGACTTTGCAGCAAGGTTCTTTGAATGGCTTTGCCAGGCGCACTTTGCTCTCTCGACACATTCAGCTAAAGCTCGCCTTGAGGGGCACCTGTGCGGTTGACGTGTTCACTACATTTTCTCTCTGTTTCTGCAGCTATATTAAGGATGATGTCGCTAAATTTGGCAGGTAGGGTACATTGAACGGCTTTGCCAGGCGCACTTGGCTCTCTGAAAACACTAAAGACATCAAACGACGAGGATGATATTCAAACCCACGTGTGCACAACACAACATAATAGCAGTCCATCACCTAACCACTCAGCCACCTCGCCACAACTTTTTGGATGTTGGAAGTAGTAATTTGGTGCTTTTCAACCCCATCTCATTAACATGATGGAGATACAGTTCACCATATTGTGTTGGAAATGGTTTGGCTGATGAGAGAGGTAACCCTTCGACTGACCTGCAAGGAGCATTGGGTTCTATGGGTTAGGAGACTCACAACTGTTTTGATAGAGGGAGATCTGCTTATGTTTCATTTGTGTGCTGCTTCTGATTTGTTGGAAAGAACCTAGAGAGAACGCCTGGGTCGAGAAAAAGGCAGCATAGCTTGCATTGGACCTCTCTCCGAATATGTTTGCAGTGTGCACTCTTCATTATCCTACCCAACCTCGTAGGGAGCTCGTGGAATCGATCCCGAACTCAAACATATTCTTGGACATTGAGCTTTATAACTCCGCCCCTTTGCTACCAGGATCCACAATTCTCTCCCCCCAAAATTAGAAAGCAGCGCATTTTTTGTTCTTTGAGTGAAGAGATAACAATGATAAAACCTTTTTGTGCACATACCTCACCTGTTTCGTAGACACACCATGCAGCCGTCAGTGCCCAAAAGCTTATTACATGGCAGTTTAAAGCTTGATACCACCCTGTCGTTCCATGTCCAGATAAAAGCACAGAAGACGCTGCTCCTTTTGCCGGCATTCTTTCGCAGAGGCAATATCGTAGTCTATGAGGTTTATCCGAGACGTGATTTTTGCTGGTTGAAAACTTTACCCAATACCCCGCTGGGATGACTTGAAATATAGTCAGCCTTGGCAATTTTTGACGGTCTCTTAGGAGGCTTTGAGACTTGTTGAAAGAACAGAATTGTGCTTTCGCTCCTTGAAAGTGCTGCATTCACTGTGACGGCGAAGACATGAGCTTGAAGACGGTTGGTGTAGTCAGTATTTGGACCACCCTTAGAATGTGTTTTTGTTTTTATAAAGGTCATATCCATGCAACAGGGGCCTTCTTGTTTTGATCCTGTCCTCGACAATGTTTTCAGAAATGAACAGGTGCTTTTTCTGCAGCTACAATTAAAATGAAATTCAGCTAAAGCTTGCCTTGAGGGGCACCCCTGCAGTTGACCTGTTCGCTAGGCTCTCTGTTTCTGCAGCTATTTTAAGGATGACGTCGTTAAAGTTGGCAGCAAGGTCCTTTGCCAGGCGCACTTGTCTCTCTCGAAACACTAAACACATCAAACGACAAGGATGGAATTCGAACCCACGCGTGCAGAGCACAATCGATTAGCAGTCCATCGCCTTAACCACTCGGCCACCTCGTCACTCGCCTGCATGTGTTGCCCGAAGCTGGGCTGTGGTGTGTTTCTGCCACTATATTAAGGATGACTTTGCTAAACATGGCAGGCCGGGTACATTGAACGGCTTTGCCAGGCACACTTGGCTCTCTGAAAACACTAAAGACATCAAACGACGAGGATGGGATTCGAACCCACGCGTGCAGAGCACAATGGATTAGCAGTCCATCGCCTTAACCACTCGGCCACCTTGTCACTCGACCACACCTGTTTTCCCGAAGCTGGGCAGTGGTGTGTTTCGGCAGCTATTTTAAGGATGATGTTGTTAAAGTTGGCAGCAAGGTTCTTTGAATGGCTTTGCCAGGCGCACTTTGCTCTCTCGACACATTCAGCTAAAGCTCGCCTTGAGGGGCACCTGTGCGGTTGACGTGTTCACTACATTTTCTCTCTGTTTCTGCAGCTATATTAAGGATGATGTCGCTAAATTTGGCAGGTAGGGTACATTGAACGGCTTTGCCAGGCGCACTCGTCTCTCTCGAAACACTAAACACATCAAACGACGAGGATGGGATTCGAACCCACGCGTGCAGAGCACAATGGATTAGCAGTCCATCGCCTTAACCACTCGGCCACCTCGTCACTCTCCAGCATGTGTTGCCCGAAGCTGGGCTGTGGTGTGTTTCTGCCGCTATATTAAGGATGACTTTGCTAAACATGGCAGGCCGGGTACATTGAACGGCTTTGCCAGGCACACTTCGCTCTCTGAAAACGCTAAAGACATCAAACGACGAGGATGGGATTCGAACCCACGTGTGCAGAGCACAATGGATTAGCAGTACATCGCCTTAACCACTCGGCCACCTCGTCACTCTCCTGCATGTGTTGCCCGAAGCTGGGCTGTGGTGTGTTTCTGCCGCTATATTAAGGATGACTTTGCTAAACATGGCAGGCCGGGTACATTGAACGGCTTTGCCAGGCACACTTGGCTCTCTGAAAACGCTAAAGACATCAAACGACGAGGATGGGATTCGAACCCACGCGTGCAGAGCACAATGGATTAGCAGTCCATCGCCTTAACCACTCGGCCACCTCGTCACTCGACCAGACCTGTTTTCCCGAAGCTGGGCAGTGGTGTGTTTCGGCAGCTATTTTAAGGATGATGTTGTTAAAGTTGGCAGCAAGGTTCTTTGAATGGCTTTGCCAGGCGCACTTTGCTCTCTCGACACATTCAGCTAAAGCTCGCCTTGAGGGGCACCTGTGCGGTTGACGTGTTCACTACATTTTCTCTCTGTTTCTGCAGCTATATTAAGGATGATGTCGCTAAATTTGGCAGGTAGGGTACATTGAACGGCTTTGCCAGGCGCACTTGGCTCTCTGAAAACACTAAAGACATCAAACGACGAGGATGATATTCAAACCCACGTGTGCACAACACAACATAATAGCAGTCCATCACCTAACCACTCAGCCACCTCGCCACAACTTTTTGGATGTTGGAAGTAGTAATTTGGTGCTTTTCAACCCCATCTCATTAACATGATGGAGATACAGTTCACCATATTGTGTTGGAAATGGTTTGGCTGATGAGAGAGGTAACCCTTCGACTGACCTGCAAGGAGCATTGGGTTCTATGGGTTAGGAGACTCACAACTGTTTTGATAGAGGGAGATCTGCTTATGTTTCATTTGTGTGCTGCTTCTGATTTGTTGGAAAGAACCTAGAGAGAACGCCTGGGTCGAGAAAAAGGCAGCATAGCTTGCATTGGACCTCTCTCCGAATATGTTTGCAGTGTGCACTCTTCATTATCCTACCCAACCTCGTAGGGAGCTCGTGGAATCGATCCCGAACTCAAACATATTCTTGGACATTGAGCTTTATAACTCCGCCCCTTTGCTACCAGGATCCACAATTCTCTCCCCCCAAAATTAGAAAGCAGCGCATTTTTTGTTCTTTGAGTGAAGAGATAACAATGATAAAACCTTTTTGTGCACATACCTCACCTGTTTCGTAGACACACCATGCAGCCGTCAGTGCCCAAAAGCTTATTACATGGCAGTTTAAAGCTTGATACCACCCTGTCGTTCCATGTCCAGATAAAAGCACAGAAGACGCTGCTCCTTTTGCCGGCATTCTTTCGCAGAGGCAATATCGTAGTCTATGAGGTTTATCTGAGACGTGATCTTTGCTGGTTGAAAACTTTACCCAATACCCCGCTGGGATGACTTGAAATATAGTCAGCCTTGGCAATTTTTGACGGTCTCTTAGGAGGCTTTGAGACTTGTTGAAAGAACAGAATTGTGCTTTCGCTCCTTGAAAGTGCTGCATTCACTGTGACGGTGAAGACATGAGCTTGAAGACGGTTGGTGTAGTCAGTATTTGGACCTCCCTTAGAATGTGTTTTTGTTTTTATAAAGGTCATATCCATGCAACAGGGGCCTTCTTGTTTTGATCCTGTCCTCGACAATGTTTTCAGAAATGAACAGGTGCTTTTTCTGCAGCTACAATTAAAATGAAATTCAGCTAAAGCTTGCCTTGAGGGGCACCCCTGCAGTTGACCTGTTCGCTAGGCTCTCTGTTTCTGCAGCTATTTTAAGGATGACGTCGTTAAAGTTGGCAGCAAGGTCCTTTGCCAGGCGCACTTGTCTCTCTCGAAACACTAAACACATCAAACGACAAGGATGGAATTCGAACCCACGCGTGCAGAGCACAATCGATTAGCAGTCCATCGCCTTAACCACTCGGCCACCTCGTCACTCGCCTGCATGTGTTGCCCGAAGCTGGGCTGTGGTGTGTTTCTGCCGCTATATTAAGGATGACTTTGCTAAACATGGCAGGCCGGGTACATTGAACGGCTTTGCCAGGCACACTTGGCTCTCTGAAAACACTAAAGACATCAAACGACGAGGACGGGATTCGAACCCACGCGTGCAGAGCACAATGGATTAGCAGTCCATCGCCTTAACCACTCTGCCACCTCGTCACTCGACCACACCTGTTTTCCCGAAGCTGGGCAGTGGTGTGTTTCGGCAGCTATTTTAAGGATGATGTTGTTAAAGTTGGCAGCAAGGTTCTTTGAATGGCTTTGCCAGGCGCACTTTGCTCTCTCGACACATTCAGCTAAAGCTCGCCTTGAGGGGCACCTGTGCGGTTGACGTGTTCACTACATTTTCTCTCTGTTTCTGCAGCTATATTAAGGATGATGTCGCTAAATTTGGCAGGTAGGGTACATTGAACGGCTTTGCCAGGCGCACTCGTCTCTCTCGAAACACTAAACACATCAAACGACGAGGATGGGATTCGAACCCACGCGTGCAGAGCACAATGGATTAGCAGTCCATCGCCTTAACCACTCGGCCACCTCGTCACTCTCCAGCATGTGTTGCCCGAAGCTGGGCTGTGGTGTGTTTCTGCCGCTATATTAAGGATGACTTTGCTAAACATGGCAGGCCGGGTACATTGAACGGCTTTGCCAGGCACACTTCGCTCTCTGAAAACGCTAAAGACATCAAACGACGAGGATGGGATTCGAACCCACGCGTGCAGAGCACAATGGATTAGCAGTACATCGCCTTAACCACTCGGCCACCTCATCACTCTCCTGCATGTGTTGCCCGAAGCTGGGCTGTGGTGTGTTTCTGCCGCTATATTAAGGATGACTTTGCTAAACATGGCAGGCCGGGTACATTGAACGGCTTTGCCAGGCACACTTGGCTCTCTGAAAACGCTAAAGACATCAAACGACGAGGATGGGATTCGAACCCACGCGTGCAGAGCACAATGGATTAGCAGTCCATCGCCTTAACCACTCGGCCACCTCGTCACTCGACCAGACCTGTTTTCCCGAAGCTGGGCAGTGGTGTGTTTCGGCAGCTATTTTAAGGATGATGTTGTTAAAGTTGGCAGCAAGGTTCTTTGAATGGCTTTGCCAGGCGCACTTTGCTCTCTCGACACATTCAGCTAAAGCTCGCCTTGAGGGGCACCTGTGCGGTTGACGTGTTCACTACATTTTCTCTCTGTTTCTGCAGCTATATTAAGGATGATGTCGCTAAATTTGGCAGGTAGGGTACATTGAACGGCTTTGCCAGGCGCACTTGGCTCTCTGAAAACACTAAAGACATCAAACGACGAGGATGATATTCAAACCCACGTGTGCACAACACAACATAATAGCAGTCCATCACCTAACCACTCAGCCACCTCGCCACAACTTTTTGGATGTTGGAAGTAGTAATTTGGTGCTTTTCAACCCCATCTCATTAACATGATGGAGATACAGTTCACCATATTGTGTTGGAAATGGTTTGGCTGATGAGAGAGGTAACCCTTCGACTGACCTGCAAGGAGCATTGGGTTCTATGGGTTAGGAGACTCGCAACTGTTTTGATAGAGGGAGATCTGCTTATGTTTCATTTGTGTGCTGCTTCTGATTTGTTGGAAAGAACCTAGAGAGAACGCCTGGGTCGAGAAAAAGGCAGCATAGCTTGCATTGGACCTCTCTCCGAATATGTTTGCAGTGTGCACTCTTCATTATCCTACCCAACCTCGTAGGGAGCTCGTGGAATCGATCCCGAACTCAAACATATTCTTGGACATTGAGCTTTATAACTCCGCCCCTTTGCTACCAGGATCCACAATTCTCTCCCCCCAAAATTAGAAAGCAGCGCATTTTTTGTTCTTTGAGTGAAGAGATAACAATGATAAAACCTTTTTGTGCACATACCTCACCTGTTTCGTAGACACACCATGCAGCCGTCAGTGCCCAAAAGCTTATTACATGGCAGTTTAAAGCTTGATACCACCCTGTCGTTCCATGTCCAGATAAAAGCACAGAAGACGCTGCTCCTTTTGCCGGCATTCTTTCGCAGAGGCAATATCGTAGTCTATGAGGTTTATCCGAGACGTGATTTTTGCTGGTTGAAAACTTTACCCAATACCCCGCTGGGATGACTTGAAATATAGTCAGCCTTGGCAATTTTTGACGGTCTCTTAGGAGGCTTTGAGACTTGTTGAAAGAACAGAATTGTGCTTTCGCTCCTTGAAAGTGCTGCATTCACTGTGACGGCGAAGACATGAGCTTGAAGACGGTTGGTGTAGTCAGTATTTGGACCTCCCTTAGAATGTGTTTTTGTTTTTATAAAGGTCATATCCATGCAACAGGGGCCTTCTTGTTTTGATCCTGTCCTCGACAATGTTTTCAGAAATGAACATTGTTTCTGCAGCTGTTTCTGCAGCTATTTTAAGGATGACGTCGTTGAAGTTGGCAGCAAGGTCCTTTGCCAGGCACACTTGTCTCTCTCGAAACACTAAACACATCAAACAACAAAAGCTGGGCTGTGGTGTGTTTCTGCCGCTATATTAAGGATGACTTTGCTAAACATGGCAGGCCGGGTACATTGAACGGCTTTGCCAGGCACACTTGGCTCTCTGAAAACACTAAAGACATCAAACGACGAGGATGGGATTCGAACCCACGCATGCAGAGCACAATGGATTAGCAGTCCATCGCCTTAACCACTCGGCCACCTCGTCACTCGACCAAACCTGTTTTCCCGAAGCTGGGCAGTGGTGTGTTTCGGCAGCTATTTTAAGGATGATGTTGTTAAAGTTGGCAGCAAGGTTCTTTGAATGGCTTTGCCAGGCGCACTTTGCACTCTTGACACATTCAGCTAAAGCTCGCCTTGAAGGGCACCTGTGCGGTTGACGTGTTCACTACATTTTCTCTCTGTTTCTGGCAGCTATATTAAGGATGATGTCGCTAAATTTGGCAGATAGGGTACATTGAACGGCTTTGCCAGGCGCACTTGTCTCTCTCGAAACACTAAACACATCAAACGACGAGGATGGGATTCGAACCCACGCGTGCAGAGCACAATGGATTAGCAGTCCATCGCCTTAACCACTCGGCCACCTCGTCACTCTCCAGCATGCGTTGCCCGAAGCTGGGCTGTGGTGTGTTTCTGCCGCTATATTAAGGATGACGTCGCTAAATTTGGCAGGTAGGGTACATTGAACGGCTTTGCCAGGCACACTTGTCTCTCTCGAAACACTAAACACATCAAACGACGAGGATGGGATTCGAACCCACGCGTGCAGAGCACAATGGATTAGCAGTCCATCGCCTTAACCACTCGGCCACCTCGTCACTCTCCAGCATGTGTTGCCCGAAGCTGGGCTGTGGTGTGTTTCTGCCGCTATATTAAGGAGGATGTCGCTAAATTTGGCAGGTAGGGTACATTGAACGGCTTTGCCAGGCGCACTTGTCTCTCTCGAAACACTAAACACATCAAACGACGAGGATGGGATTCGAACCCACGCGTGCAGAGCACAATGGATTAGCAGTCCATCGCCTTAACCACTCGGCCACCTCGTCACTCTCCTGCATGTGTTGCCCGAAGCTGGGCTGTGGTGTGTTTCTGCCGCTATATTAAGGATGACTTTGCTAAATATGGCAGGCCGGGTACATTGAACGGCTTTGCCAGGCACACTTGGCTCTCTGAAAACGCTAAAGACATCAAACGACGAGGATGGGATTCGAACCCACGCGTGCAGAGCACAATGGATTAGCAGTCCATCGCCTTAACCACTCGGCCACCTCGTCACTCGACCAAACCTGTTTTCCCGAAGCTGGGCAGTGGTGTGTTTCGGCAGCTATTTTAAGGATGATGTTGTTAAAGTTGGCAGCAAGGTTCTTTGAATGGCTTTGCCAGGCGCACTTTGCTCTCTCGACACATTCAGCTAAAGCTCGCCTTGAGGGGCACCTGTGCGGTTGACGTGTTCACTACATTTTCTCTCTGTTTCTGCAGCTATATTAAGGATGATGTCGCTAAATTTGGCAGGTAGGGTACATTGAACGGCTTTGCCAGGCGCACTCGTCTCTCTCGAAACACTAAACACATCAAACGACGAGGATGGGATTCGAACCCACGCGTGCAGAGCACAATGGATTAGCAGTCCATCGCCTTAACCACTCGGCCACCTCGTCACTCTCCAGCATGTGTTGCCCGAAGCTGGGCTGTGGTGTGTTTCTGCCGCTATATTAAGGATGACTTTGCTAAACATGGCAGGCCGGGTACATTGAACGGCTTTGCCAGGCACACTTCGCTCTCTGAAAACGCTAAAGACATCAAACGACGAGGATGGGATTCGAACCCACGCGTGCAGAGCACAATGGATTAGCAGTACATCGCCTTAACCACTCGGCCACCTCGTCACTCTCCTGCATGTGTTGCCCGAAGCTGGGCTGTGGTGTGTTTCTGCCGCTATATTAAGGATGACTTTGCTAAACATGGCAGGCCGGGTACATTGAACGGCTTTGCCAGGCACACTTGGCTCTCTGAAAACGCTAAAGACATCAAACGACGAGGATGGGATTCAAACCCACGCGTGCAGAGCACAATGGATTAGCAGTCCATCGCCTTAACCACTCGGCCACCTCGTCACTCGACCAGACCTGTTTTCCCGAAGCTGGGCAGTGGTGTGTTTCGGCAGCTATTTTAAGGATGATGTTGTTAAAGTTGGCAGCAAGGTTCTTTGAATGGCTTTGCCAGGCGCACTTTGCTCTCTCGACACATTCAGCTAAAGCTCGCCTTGAGGGGCACCTGTGCGGTTGACGTGTTCACTACATTTTCTCTCTGTTTCTGCAGCTATATTAAGGATGATGTCGCTAAATTTGGCAGGTAGGGTACATTGAACGGCTTTGCCAGGCGCACTTGGCTCTCTGAAAACACTAAAGACATCAAACGACGAGGATGATATTCAAACCCACGTGTGCACAACACAACATAATAGCAGTCCATCACCTAACCACTCAGCCACCTAGCCACAACTTTTTGGATGTTGGAAGTAGTAATTTGGTGCTTTTCAACCCCATCTCATTAACATGATGGAGATACAGTTCACCATATTGTGTTGGAAATGGTTTGGCTGATGAGAGAGGTAACCCTTCGACTGACCTGCAAGGAGCATTGGGTTCTATGGGTTAGGAGACTCGCAACTGTTTTGATAGAGGGAGATCTGCTTATGTTTCATTTGTGTGCTGCTTCTGATTTGTTGGAAAGAACCTAGAGAGAACGCCTGGGTCGAGAAAAAGGCAGCATAGCTTGCATTGGACCTCTCTCCGAATATGTTTGCAGTGTGCACTCTTCATTATCCTACCCAACCTCGTAGGGAGCTCGTGGAATCGATCCCGAACTCAAACATATTCTTGGACATTGAGCTTTATAACTCCGCCCCTTTGCTACCAGGATCCACAATTCTCTCCCCCCAAAATTAGAAAGCAGCGCATTTTTTGTTCTTTGAGTGAAGAGATAACAATGATAAAACCTTTTTGTGCACATACCTCACCTGTTTCGTAGACACACCATGCAGCCGTCAGTGCCCAAAAGCTTATTACATGGCAGTTTAAAGCTTGATACCACCCTGTCGTTCCATGTCCAGATAAAAGCACAGAAGACGCTGCTCCTTTTGCCGGCATTCTTTCGCAGAGGCAATATCGTAGTCTATGAGGTTTATCCGAGACGTGATTTTTGCTGGTTGAAAACTTTACCCAATACCCCGCTGGGATGACTTGAAATATAGTCAGCCTTGGCAATTTTTGACGGTCTCTTAGGAGGCTTTGAGACTTGTTGAAAGAACAGAATTGTGCTTTCGCTCCTTGAAAGTGCTGCATTCACTGTGACGGCGAAGACATGAGCTTGAAGACGGTTGGTGTAGTCAGTATTTGGACCTCCCTTAGAATGTGTTTTTGTTTTTATAAAGGTCATATCCATGCAACAGGGGCCTTCTTGTTTTGATCCTGTCCTCGACAATGTTTTCAGAAATGAACAGGTGCTTTTTCTGCAGCTACAATTAAAATGAAATTCAGCTAAAGCTTGCCTTGAGGGGCACCCCTGCAGTTGACCTGTTCGCTAGGCTCTCTGTTTCTGCAGCTATTTTAAGGATGACGTCGTTGAAGTTGGCAGCAAGGTCCTTTGCCAGGCACACTTGTCTCTCTCGAAACACTAAACACATCAAACAACAAAAGCTGGGCTGTGGTGTGTTTCTGCCGCTATATTAAGGATGACTTTGCTAAACATGGCAGGCCGGGTACATTGAACGGCTTTGCCAGGCACACTTGGCTCTCTGAAAACACTAAAGACATCAAACGACGAGGATGGGATTCGAACCCACGCATGCAGAGCACAATGGATTAGCAGTCCATCGCCTTAACCACTCGGCCACCTCGTCACTCGACCAAACCTGTTTTCCCGAAGCTGGGCAGTGGTGTGTTTCGGCAGCTATTTTAAGGATGATGTTGTTAAAGTTGGCAGCAAGGTTCTTTGAATGGCTTTGCCAGGCGCACTTTGCACTCTTGACACATTCAGCTAAAGCTCGCCTTGAAGGGCACCTGTGCGGTTGACGTGTTCACTACATTTTCTCTCTGTTTCTGGCAGCTATATTAAGGATGATGTCGCTAAATTTGGCAGATAGGGTACATTGAACGGCTTTGCCAGGCGCACTTGTCTCTCTCGAAACACTAAACACATCAAACGACGAGGATGGGATTCGAACCCACGCGTGCAGAGCACAATGGATTAGCAGTCCATCGCCTTAACCACTCGGCCACCTCGTCACTCTCCAGCATGCGTTGCCCGAAGCTGGGCTGTGGTGTGTTTCTGCCGCTATATTAAGGATGATGTCGCTAAATTTGGCAGGTAGGGTACATTCAGGGCTGGACTGGGACAAAAAGTCAGCCCTGGACACTTCATCCAGACCGGCCCACTGAAAACACACGCACGCACACACACGTCTATACATGCATTAATCTGCATGTAAATTACTGATTAGAATTTATTTACTATCAAAACCCAGACAAAACTATTAAAATAATAAGCAAAGAAAATGATTTTATCAGGCTTTATTGTAAATAATTAAAGGCTTTAATTTATGTGCCACTTATTATTCTAATAGAAATATTAATGCTAATACTATATTAACTATATAAACTATATTTCATGAGGTTCAACATCACTGCCAGGACCTACAAAAGAAGCCTAGAAAACAGTTCACTTTTCTCTGCAACTTTGTCAATGATCACATCAGAGTCAAGAGAGAAAAGGATGTCCCTCTCTGTTGCCATCAACATAAAAGCTTCCAAGTGCTCCTGTGACAGCTTGCTTCTGAGTCTGGTTTTAATGAACTTAAGAGTTGAAAATGTGCGTTCACAGGCAACCTGAGTGATTGACAGGGTGAGCAGGAACTTGTATGCCAGACCTAGGAGGTGGTAGGCATTTGACATCAGATTGAACCTCCCGAGAATCTTGTAGCAACAGAGTGGACATTCATTACATGAGGAACACTCCTTGCATCGGATTTCAACCCCCTCATCTTCGGCCTTGTCTTCCAATGTTTTGACTTTGTACTCATCGAGTGGATACATTTTCAATTTTTCCCACTGCAGAACAAAACTTCTAAATTCAGATTGTAAGTTCTCAGCAGTTGCTTCACTGTCAAACCTCAACAGACATTTGCTGAGCTCTTGGAACATTGATGGTGGTAAAGAGGATGTCTTTAACTGAGTGAAGTTCCTGGGATCTAGAAATGCAAGGTCAGCATAGAGTGTCCCATGACCCAGAAACCTCCTGTGTAATGTCTCAGTAGCTGTGTCCATGATCTGATTATGGACTGTGACTTCATACACCTTTTCTGGATTTGTGACAGTTTCAGCATGAGGAATCTCTCCAGGCCTGGTTGTCTTCTTCCTCCTCCTTTTTGATGGCAATGCAGACTCAACTTCCAGCTCTATCTCTTTGTCTTGCTCCTGCAATTTTTCATTTGCCCACAGAACAAATTTCCCTGCAGCTGCTTTGACTGAGGAAAAGTCTCTTGACATGCTTTTCAGGCTTTCATGTGTTGCCATTACCATTCTGTGGGCAGACAAAATATCCATCCCTTGTGTTTGGAGGTATTTGGACAGTGGTGATGTATGCTCAAATATCCTGAGGAAGGTTTGTGCTGTCAGTATCATCTCATACTTAAGCAGAGCCTCAACAAATCCTCGTGCTTGAACGCGAGCAGTTGTTTTCATGGTCATATCCTCTTGTATTGCAGTCAATGCAAGGATGACATCCACATAGAGACAATTATCTGGATTTGCAAATGATCCAAACATTTTCCTGAGAGCATTATCTTTGGCCCCCCATCTTGTCTCGCCAATTGGTGAGAGTCGCCTCTGGTGCTTGCCCTGGGTCTCACTTTCCCACACATTCATCCTTTTGTATGACTCGCGAAAGAACACAGCGATATCATTAAGAACAGCAAACAGTGAACCACTTTCTATTACTGTTTGGGTTGTGTCAGCCAGAACGAGGTTTAGTACATGTGCATAACACCAAACATGCACTTGATTTGGTGCCACTTTGGACATCTGAGTGGAAAAGCCTTTGTATTGGCCTTGCATATTAGACGCACCATCTGTAGCATGTCCGATGCACTTGCTCAGATCCAAATTGAGCTTTTCAGCAAGCTCTGAAACAAGACTGACAAAATATTGTCCAGTCGATTCCTTGCACTTGACAATGCTGATAATCCTTTCGTGAATTTTGTCTGTAACATATCGTACAACAACAGAACACTGGTCTTGTGAGGTGATGTCCTGTGTGGTGTCAATCTGAAGTGAGAACATTTCGGCATTTTTTATGTCTCTCACGATGGTCTCCTGGATAAGGTGCTGAATGGTGTTAATGACAGAATTAATGGTTCTTGCAGACAGTAACGAAACCAGGGAACCTCTGCCTTTTGCCCCAGTTTGATGAATCTTCTTGGATTTTTCAATACATTCCTTTAAATGCTCTTTTAGACAGATGTCATACTTGCTTAACAGGACTATAACCTCCAAGAAGTTACCATGATCAATATTGAAGTCATCAAGCATGTATGCAGCTTCATTCTCTGACCTATAGCTAAGGCCTCTTTTGCCAATCATCTTTACAACATCAACTACACGCTCCAGTACTTGCCGTTTCTTTCGGATTTGTCTCCTGTGTGAGGACAACTGACTTCCACTAAGTAAGTCTTTCACATCTGATTTAGAGGCATTTAAAAAATATGCTTCTGCACAAGTTTTGTGAGCCATGCTCTTTTCATGTTCCTCTAAGCGCTGATGCACATGTTTCCAGTCTGTCATACCACTAATGAAGGGAGATTTGTCAGTTGACTTGGCAAATGCTAAGCAGACAGAGCAATGTAATGCATGACGTTCTTGGCGGTAAGTAAGCCACCTTCTATTAGTGCCATCCTTGCAACAGAACACTTTTTGCACTACTGGATTACTTGATGTTTGTTGAGGATGATACTCAAAAAAGGACTTTAAGCTTTCATGGTGGGGACGAATGTAGTAATCAATTTGTTCCTAGTTTTTTCACTTTCCTCTACTGTGTGAGTTCTTACTTCTCCGCTCTCTCCTATTCTTCCATGGACTCTGTCCTCTATTCCATCATGTGTTCTTTCTTTTCCTCTGTCTTTTTTCCTCTCTTCTCTCTCCTGTCTACTCTCATCTCCTCTGTCTTCTTCACATTCCTCTCCTGCCTCATGCCCTCTCTCCTCTCCTCTCGCCTCTAATGCAGACACACTGGCCCTAGCCTGAATAAACACAGATTTGATGTCACAAATGCACAAAAAAACGACACAGGACACAATATGTTCTAAAGACTGCAAAATAAATTTGATGGTGTTTCATGTTCTTACCCAGGTCTAAAAGGCTCAAATTTAAGTTTATAATGGCAAATAATGTAAGTATTGTATTGTTTCTTTAAAAAAAAAACATGCACCACTTTTCAGAATAATAACAAATGGAAAATTTCAGGACCTGTTGTTTTAGGACCACAGTTGTGGAGTTGGCGGGGGATCTTGGAGAGGTTATAGCTCACTCTATTATTTATGTATATTATTGTTTATATGTGTATAGCCTATATATTAACACAAATTACCTTGCACCTGTTGGCTGCTGATAGTAGTATAGTAAGACCACTGTTCTACAGTAAACGTGATTTATAAAGACCACTGATCTACAATAAAATAAAAGAGTAATTAAGACAACTTGTACTTGCCATGCCTAAAATAAATAAACCAAACAAAAATTAGCTATTGTTTTCTTTTTAAATAAGCTGCAATCTCATTTTACAATTCCAATTTCAATCCCACAATAGACACTACTAGACTAACTATTAAATTCAATCATACTGGTTTCAGGTACAGATATTGCATAATCAAATGTAAAATACTTTACTTAACATGTCGTATCATATCATATATATATATATATATATATATATATATATATATATATATATACACACACACACACACATCTGCGCTTAATCCTTTAATCCTTGTTAAAGCTGTTAGTCAAGAGCAGAGAGTTATTTCTCCGACTTTTGTTCACATTAATGAGAAAGACGGTATAGGTATAAAAGGCTTGCCTGGCACGTTCAGGGATTTTTTTCTCAATTGATTACAAATGGAAAAAATATGCATTATATATATATATATATATATATATATATATATATCCAGTCAACTGTGGTCATATATATTCCAGTCAACTATGGTCATTTAATGGCTTCCCTGAGGTATAACGTTCTGTGACATAATTGTTGTTCTCCTGATGTTTTACTGATCTCTTTCCGTGGTTGAAAAGCACTGATTGATCGATATTATTTATGAGGCATACCGTTCGGTAAGTTGAAGTGTAACTTCAGTTTACTTAAACTGAGGCGTTAAAGCGATCTGTCACGTCATATTTTCTAGCGCCAAAACGGTATTTCGTAATAAAATGGACAGAACCTGAGAGCTGAGAATTTTAAATGTAATTTATATAGATCAGTGAGTGGACATATACAGCTGGAATATCGTAACATTATTTAAACAAAACAATGCAGAATGCTACGTGAAGCCTATCATTAAATGTCTCACCTCAGCAGTCTGGCCCGCCCTGCTGACATCTTCACTGAAGTCTTTTGCTGGCCTTCCAGCAAATAATTCGTTTATTTTTGCACATTTGGTGGCATCTGCCTCAAGTGCTTGTCTTTTTCTATCTCTCAACTTCTCGGCCCCTCCTTTACGTTTAGAGATGTTGTGTTTTATCATATTGATATTGCATTTCTTTGCACATTATCACATCGCTGCAGACTGCAGTTGTGAAGCGGCCGCTTTTCAAGTCTTGAACTTGATTCCGATTGGCCAATGTTCAGTGAACACGTCACGTGTCGTGTGCTTATTACACAGACCTGTCAGTCTTGCAGCTCGCATCAGCTTCATGCGGCTTCATGAGAGAGAGACACATAAGCTCGGAATTGGACTATACAACAATATAGGAATATATTTACGATTAGATTTAAAAAAAAAAAAAAAAAAAAGCACCGGCCCAACCATACCGCGGCCCACCGGGAATCTCCCGGTAGTCCCGATGGCCAGTACATGCCTGGGTACATTGAACGGCTTTGCCAGGCACACTTGTCTCTCTCGAAACACTAAACACATCAAACGACGAGGATGGGATTCGAACCCACGCGTGCAGAGCACAATGGATTAGCAGTCCATCGCCTTAACCACTCGGCCACCTCGTCACTCTCCAGCATGTGTTGCCCGAAGCTGGGCTGTGGTGTGTTTCTGCCGCTATATTAAGGAGGATGTCGCTAAATTTGGCAGGTAGGGTACATTGAACGGCTTTGCCAGGCGCACTCGTCTCTCTCGAAACACTAAACACATCAAACGACGAGGATGGGATTCGAACCCACGCGTGCAGAGCACAATGGATTAGCAGTCCATCGCCTTAACCACTCGGCCACCTCGTCACTCTCCAGCATGTGTTGCCCGAAGCTGGGCTGTGGTGTGTTTCTGCCGCTATATTAAGGATGACTTTGCTAAACATGGCAGGCCGGGTACATTGAACGGCTTTGCCAGGCACACTTGGCTCTCTGAAAACGCTAAAGACATCAAACGACGAGGATGGGATTCGAACCCACGCGTGCAGAGCACAATGGATTAGCAGTCCATCGCCTTAACCACTCGGCCACCTCGTCACTCGACCAGACCTGTTTTCCCGAAGCTGGGCAGTGGTGTGTTTCGGCAGCTATTTTAAGGATGATGTTGTTAAAGTTGGCAGCAAGGTTCTTTGAATGGCTTTGCCAGGCGCACTTTGCTCTCTCGACACATTCAGCTAAAGCTCGCCTTGAGGGGCACCTGTGCGGTTGACGTGTTCACTACATTTTCTCTCTGTTTCTGCAGCTATATTAAGGATGATGTCGCTAAATTTGGCAGATAGGGTACATTGAACGGCTTTGCCAGGCGCACTTGGCTCTCTCGAAACACTAAACACATCAAACGACGAGGATGGGATTCGAACCCACGCGTGCAGAGCACAATGGATTAGCAGTCCATCGCCTTAACCACTCGGCCACCTCGTCTCTCTCCAGCATGTGTTGCCCGAAGCTGGGCTGTGGTGTGTTTCTGCCGCTATATTAAGGATGACTTTGCTAAACATGGCAGGCCGGGTACATTGAACGGCTTTGCCAGGCACACTTCGCTCTCTGAAAACGCTAAAGACATCAAACGACGAGGATGGGATTCGAACCCACGCGTGCAGAGCACAATGGATTAGCAGTACATCGCCTTAACCACTCGGCCACCTCGTCACTCTCCTGCATGTGTTGCCCGAAGCTGGGCTGTGGTGTGTTTCTGCCGCTATATTAAGGATGACTTTGCTAAACATGGCAGGCCGGGTACATTGAACGGCTTTGCCAGGCACACTTGGCTCTCTGAAAACGCTAAAGACATCAAACGACGAGGATGGGATTCGAACCCACGCGTGCAGAGCACAATGGATTAGCAGTCCATCGCCTTAACCACTCGGCCACCTCGTCACTTGACCAAACCTGTTTTCCCGAAGCTGGGCAGTGGTGTGTTTCGGCAGCTATTTTAAGGATGATGTTGTTAAAGTTGGCAGCAAGGTTCTTTGAATGGCTTTGCCAGGCGCACTTTGCTCTCTTGACACATTCAGCTAAAGCTCGCCTTGAGGGGCACCTGTGCGGTTGATGTGTTCACTACATTTTCTCTCTGTTTTTGCAGCTATATTAAGGATGATGTCGCTAAATTTGGCAGTTAGGGTACATTGAACGGCTTTGCCAGGCGCACTTGTCTCTCTCGAAACACTAAACACATCAAACGACAAGGATGGGATTCAAACCCACTCGTGCAGAGCACAATGGATTAGCAGTCCATCGCCTTAACCACTCGGCCACCTCGTCACTCTCCAGCATGTGTTGCCCGAAGCTGGGCTGTGGTGTGTTTCTGCCGCTATATTAAGGATGACTTTGCTAAACATGGCAGGCCGGGTACATTGAACGGCTTTGCCAGGCACACTTGGCTCTCTGAAAACGCTAAAGACATCAAACGACGAGGATGGGATTCAAACCCACGCGTGCAGAGCACAATGGATTAGCAGTCCATCGCCTTAACCACTCGGCCACCTCGTCACTCGACCAGACCTGTTTTCCCGAAGCTGGGCAGTGGTGTGTTTCGGCAGCTATTTTAAGGATGATGTTGTTAAAGTTGGCAGCAAGGTTCTTTGAATGGCTTTGCCAGGCGCACTTTGCTCTCTCGACACATTCAGCTAAAGCTCGCCTTTAGGGGCACCTGTGCGGTTGACGTGTTCACTACATTTTCTCTCTGTTTCTGCAGCTATATTAAGGATGATGTCGCTAAATTTGGCAGGTAGGGTACATTGAACGGCTTTGCCAGGCGCACTTGGCTCTCTGAAAACACTAAAGACATCAAACGACGAGGATGATATTCAAACCCACGTGTGCACAACACAACATAATAGCAGTCCATCACCTAACCACTCAGCCACCTCGCCACAACTTTTTGGATGTTGGAAGTAGTAATTTGGTGCTTTTCAACCCCATCTCATTAACATGATGGAGATACAGTTCACCATATTGTGTTGGAAATGGTTTGGCTGATGAGAGAGGTAACCCTTCGACTGACCTGCAAGGAGCATTGGGTTCTATGGGTTAGGAGACTCACAACTGTTTTGATAGAGGGAGATCTGCTTATGTTTCATTTGTGTGCTGCTTCTGATTTGTTGGAAAGAACCTAGAGAGAACGCCTGGGTCGAGAAAAAGGCAGCATAGCTTGCATTGGACCTCTCTCCGAATATGTTTGCAGTGTGCACTCTTCATTATCCTACCCAACCTCGTAGGGAGCTCGTGGAATGGATCCCGAACTCAAACATATTCTTGGACATTGAGCTTTATAACTCCGCCCCTTTGCTACCAGGATCCACAATTCTCTCCCCCCAAAATTAGAAAGCAGCGCATTTTTTGTTCTTTGAGTGAAGAGATAACAATGATAAAACCTTTTTGTGCACATACCTCACCTGTTTCGTAGACACACCATGCAGCCGTCAGTGCCCAAAAGCTTATTACATGGCAGTTTAAAGCTTGATACCACCCTGTCGTTCCATGTCCAGATAAAAGCACAGAAGACGCTGCTCCTTTTGCCGGCATTCTTTCGCAGAGGCAATATCGTAGTCTATGAGGTTTATCCGAGACGTGATTTTTGCTGGTTGAAAACTTTACCCAATACCCCGCTGGGATGACTTGAAATATAGTCAGCCTTGGCAATTTTTGACGGTCTCTTAGGAGGCTTTGAGACTTGTTGAAAGAACAGAATTGTGCTTTCGCTCCTTGAAAGTGCTGCATTCACTGTGACGGCGAAGACATGAGCTTGAAGACGGTTGGTGTAGTCAGTATTTGGACCACCCTTAGAATGTGTTTTTGTTTTTATAAAGGTCATATCCATGCAACAGGGGCCTTCTTGTTTTGATCCTGTCCTCGACAATGTTTTCAGAAATGAACAGGTGCTTTTTCTGCAGCTACAATTAAAATGAAATTCAGCTAAAGCTTGCCTTGAGGGGCACCCCTGCAGTTGACCTGTTCGCTAGGCTCTCTGTTTCTGCAGCTATTTTAAGGATGACGTCGTTAAAGTTGGCAGCAAGGTCCTTTGCCAGGCGCACTTGTCTCTCTCGAAACACTAAACACATCAAACGACAAGGATGGAATTCGAACCCACGCGTGCAGAGCACAATAGATTAGCAGTCCATCGCCTTAACCACTCGGCCACCTCGTCACTCGCCTGCATGTGTTGCCCGAAGCTGGGCTGTGGTGTGTTTCTGCCACTATATTAAGGATGACTTTGCTAAACATGGCAGGCCGGGTACATTGAACGGCTTTGCCAGGCACACTTGGCTCTCTGAAAACACTAAAGACATCAAACGACGAGGATGGGATTCGAACCCACGCGTGCAGAGCACAATGGATTAGCAGTCCATCGCCTTAACCACTCGGCCACCTCGTCACTCGACCACACCTGTTTTCCCGAAGCTGGGCAGTGGTGTGTTTCGGCAGCTATTTTAAGGATGATGTTGTTAAAGTTGGCAGCAAGGTTCTTTGAATGGCTTTGCCAGGCGCACTTTGCTCTCTCGACACATTCAGCTAAAGCTCGCCTTGAGGGGCACCTGTGCGGTTGACGTGTTCACTACATTTTCTCTCTGTTTCTGCAGCTATATTAAGGATGATGTCGCTAAATTTGGCAGGTAGGGTACATTGAACGGCTTTGCCAGGCGCACTCGTCTCTCTCGAAACACTAAACACATCAAACGACGAGGATGGGATTCGAACCCACGCGTGCAGAGCACAATGGATTAGCAGTCCATCGCCTTAACCACTCGGCCACCTCGTCACTCTCCAGCATGTGTTGCCCGAAGCTGGGCTGTGGTGTGTTTCTGCCGCTATATTAAGGATGACTTTGCTAAACATGGCAGGCCGGGTACATTGAACGGCTTTGCCAGGCACACTTCGCTCTCTGAAAACGCTAAAGACATCAAACGACGAGGATGGGATTCGAACCCACGTGTGCAGAGCACAATGGATTAGCAGTACATCGCCTTAACCACTCGGCCACCTCGTCACTCTCCTGCATGTGTTGCCCGAAGCTGGGCTGTGGTGTGTTTCTGCCGCTATATTAAGGATGACTTTGCAGCAAGGTTCTTTGAATGGCTTTGCCAGGCGCACTTTGCTCTCTCGACACATTCAGCTAAAGCTCGCCTTGAGGGGCACCTGTGCGGTTGACGTGTTCACTACATTTTCTCTCTGTTTCTGCAGCTATATTAAGGATGATGTCGCTAAATTTGGCAGGTAGGGTACATTGAACGGCTTTGCCAGGCGCACTTGGCTCTCTGAAAACACTAAAGACATCAAACGACGAGGATGATATTCAAACCCACGTGTGCACAACACAACATAATAGCAGTCCATCACCTAACCACTCAGCCACCTCGCCACAACTTTTTGGATGTTGGAAGTAGTAATTTGGTGCTTTTCAACCCCATCTCATTAACATGATGGAGATACAGTTCACCATATTGTGTTGGAAATGGTTTGGCTGATGAGAGAGGTAACCCTTCGACTGACCTGCAAGGAGCATTGGGTTCTATGGGTTAGGAGACTCACAACTGTTTTGATAGAGGGAGATCTGCTTATGTTTCATTTGTGTGCTGCTTCTGATTTGTTGGAAAGAACCTAGAGAGAACGCCTGGGTCGAGAAAAAGGCAGCATAGCTTGCATTGGACCTCTCTCCGAATATGTTTGCAGTGTGCACTCTTCATTATCCTACCCAACCTCGTAGGGAGCTCGTGGAATCGATCCCGAACTCAAACATATTCTTGGACATTGAGCTTTATAACTCCGCCCCTTTGCTACCAGGATCCACAATTCTCTCCCCCCAAAATTAGAAAGCAGCGCATTTTTTGTTCTTTGAGTGAAGAGATAACAATGATAAAACCTTTTTGTGCACATACCTCACCTGTTTCGTAGACACACCATGCAGCCGTCAGTGCCCAAAAGCTTATTACATGGCAGTTTAAAGCTTGATACCACCCTGTCGTTCCATGTCCAGATAAAAGCACAGAAGACGCTGCTCCTTTTGCCGGCATTCTTTCGCAGAGGCAATATCGTAGTCTATGAGGTTTATTCGAGACGTGATCTTTGCTGGTTGAAAACTTTACCCAATACCCCGCTGGGATGACTTGAAATATAGTCAGCCTTGGCAATTTTTGACGGTCTCTTAGGAGGCTTTGAGACTTGTTGAAAGAACAGAATTGTGCTTTCGCTCCTTGAAAGTGCTGCATTCACTGTGACGGTGAAGACATGAGCTTGAAGACGGTTGGTGTAGTCAGTATTTGGACCTCCCTTAGAATGTGTTTTTGTTTTTATAAAGGTCATATCCATGCAACAGGGGCCTTCTTGTTTTGATCCTGTCCTCGACAATGTTTTCAGAAATGAACAGGTGCTTTTTCTGCAGCTACAATTAAAATGAAATTCAGCTAAAGCTTGCCTTGAGGGGCACCCCTGCAGTTGACCTGTTCGCTAGGCTCTCTGTTTCTGCAGCTATTTTAAGGATGACGTCGTTAAAGTTGGCAGCAAGGTCCTTTGCCAGGCGCACTTGTCTCTCTCGAAACACTAAACACATCAAACGACAAGGATGGAATTCGAACCCACGCGTGCAGAGCACAATCGATTAGCAGTCCATCGCCTTAACCACTCGGCCACCTCGTCACTCGCCTGCATGTGTTGCCCGAAGCTGGGCTGTGGTGTGTTTCTGCCGCTATATTAAGGATGACTTTGCTAAACATGGCAGGCCGGGTACATTGAACGGCTTTGCCAGGCACAATTGGCTCTCTGAAAACACTAAAGACATCAAACGACGAGGACGGGATTCGAACCCACGCGTGCAGAGCACAATGGATTAACAGTCCATCGCCTTAACCACTCTGCCACCTCGTCACTCGACCACACCTGTTTTCCCGAAGCTGGGCAGTGGTGTGTTTCGGCAGCTATTTTAAGGATGCTGTTGTTAAAGTTGGCAGCAAGGTTCTTTGAATGGCTTTGCCAGGCGCACTTTGCTCTCTCGACACATTCAGCTAAAGCTCGCCTTGAGGGGCACCTGTGCGGTTGACGTGTTCACTACATTTTCTCTCTGTTTCTGCAGCTATATTAAGGATGATGTCGCTAAATTTGGCAGGTAGGGTACATTGAACGGCTTTGCCAGGCGCACTCGTCTCTCTCGAAACACTAAACACATCAAACGACGAGGATGGGATTCGAACCCACGCGTGCAGAGCACAATGGATTAGCAGTCCATCGCCTTAACCACTCGGCCACCTCGTCACTCTCCAGCATGTGTTGCCCGAAGCTGGGCTGTGGTGTGTTTCTGCCGCTATATTAAGGATGACTTTGCTAAACATGGCAGGCCGGGTACATTGAACGGCTTTGCCAGGCACACTTCGCTCTCTGAAAACGCTAAAGACATCAAACGACGAGGATGGGATTCGAACCCACGCGTGCAGAGCACAATGGATTAGCAGTACATCGCCTTAACCACTCGGCCACCTCGTCACTCTCCTGCATGTGTTGCCCGAAGCTGGGCTGTGGTGTGTTTCTGCCGCTATATTAAGGATGACTTTGCTAAACATGGCAGGCCGGGTACATTGAACGGCTTTGCCAGGCACACTTGGCTCTCTGAAAACGCTAAAGACATCAAACGACGAGGATGGGATTCGAACCCACGCGTGCAGAGCACAATGGATTAGCAGTCCATCGCCTTAACCACTCGGCCACCTCGTCACTCGACCAGACCTGTTTTCCCGAAGCTGGGCAGTGGTGTGTTTCGGCAGCTATTTTAAGGATGATGTTGTTAAAGTTGGCAGCAAGGTTCTTTGAATGGCTTTGCCAGGCGCACTTTGCTCTCTCGACACATTCAGCTAAAGCTCGCCTTGAGGGGCACCTGTGCGGTTGACGTGTTCACTACATTTTCTCTCTGTTTCTGCAGCTATATTAAGGATGATGTCGCTAAATTTGGCAGGTAGGGTACATTGAACGGCTTTGCCAGGCGCACTTGGCTCTCTGAAAACACTAAAGACATCAAACGACGAGGATGATATTCAAACCCACGTGTGCACAACACAACATAATAGCAGTCCATCACCTAACCACTCAGCCACCTCGCCACAACTTTTTGGATGTTGGAAGTAGTAATTTGGTGCTTTTCAACCCCATCTCATTAACATGATGGAGATACAGTTCACCATATTGTGTTGGAAATGGTTTGGCTGATGAGAGAGGTAACCCTTCGACTGACCTGCAAGGAGCATTGGGTTCTATGGGTTAGGAGACTCGCAACTGTTTTGATAGAGGGAGATCTGCTTATGTTTCATTTGTGTGCTGCTTCTGATTTGTTGGAAAGAACCTAGAGAGAACGCCTGGGTCGAGAAAAAGGCAGCATAGCTTGCATTGGACCTCTCTCCGAATATGTTTGCAGTGTGCACTCTTCATTATCCTACCCAACCTCGTAGGGAGCTCGTGGAATCGATCCCGAACTCAAACATATTCTTGGACATTGAGCTTTATAACTCCGCCCCTTTGCTACCAGGATCCACAATTCTCTCCCCCCAAAATTAGAAAGCAGCGCATTTTTTGTTCTTTGAGTGAAGAGATAACAATGATAAAACCTTTTTGTGCACATACCTCACCTGTTTCGTAGACACACCATGCAGCCGTCAGTGCCCAAAAGCTTATTACATGGCAGTTTAAAGCTTGATACCACCCTGTCGTTCCATGTCCAGATAAAAGCACAGAAGACGCTGCTCCTTTTGCCGGCATTCTTTCGCAGAGGCAATATCGTAGTCTATGAGGTTTATCCGAGACGTGATTTTTGCTGGTTGAAAACTTTACCCAATACCCCGCTGGGATGACTTGAAATATAGTCAGCCTTGGCAATTTTTGACGGTCTCTTAGGAGGCTTTGAGACTTGTTGAAAGAACAGAATTGTGCTTTCGCTCCTTGAAAGTGCTGCATTCACTGTGACGGCGAAGACATGAGCTTGAAGACGGTTGGTGTAGTCAGTATTTGGACCTCCCTTAGAATGTGTTTTTGTTTTTATAAAGGTCATATCCATGCAACAGGGGCCTTCTTGTTTTGATCCTGTCCTCGACAATGTTTTCAGAAATGAACAGGTGCTTTTTCTGCAGCTACAATTAAAATGAAATTCAGCTAAAGCTTGCCTTGAGGGGCACCCCTGCAGTTGACCTGTTCGCTAGGCTCTCTGTTTCTGCAGCTATTTTAAGGATGACGTCGTTGAAGTTGGCAGCAAGGTCCTTTGCCAGGCACACTTGTCTCTCTCGAAACACTAAACACATCAAACAACAAAAGCTGGGCTGTGGTGTGTTTCTGCCGCTATATTAAGGATGACTTTGCTAAACATGGCAGGCCGGGTACATTGAACGGCTTTGCCAGGCACACTTGGCTCTCTGAAAACACTAAAGACATCAAACGACGAGGATGGGATTCGAACCCACGCATGCAGAGCACAATGGATTAGCAGTCCATCGCCTTAACCACTCGGCCACCTCGTCACTCGACCAAACCTGTTTTCCCGAAGCTGGGCAGTGGTGTGTTTCGGCAGCTATTTTAAGGATGATGTTGTTAAAGTTGGCAGCAAGGTTCTTTGAATGGCTTTGCCAGGCGCACTTTGCACTCTTGACACATTCAGCTAAAGCTCGCCTTGAAGGGCACCTGTGCGGTTGACGTGTTCACTACATTTTCTCTCTGTTTCTGGCAGCTATATTAAGGATGATGTCGCTAAATTTGGCAGATAGGGTACATTGAACGGCTTTGCCAGGCGCACTTGTCTCTCTCGAAACACTAAACACATCAAACGACGAGGATGGGATTCGAACCCACGCGTGCAGAGCACAATGGATTAGCAGTCCATCGCCTTAACCACTCGGCCACCTCGTCACTCTCCAGCATGCGTTGCCCGAAGCTGGGCTGTGGTGTGTTTCTGCCGCTATATTAAGGATGATGTCGCTAAATTTGGCAGGTAGGGTACATTGAACGGCTTTGCCAGGCACACTTGTCTCTCTCGAAACACTAAACACATCAAACGACGAGGATGGGATTCGAACCCACGCGTGCAGAGCACAATGGATTAGCAGTCCATCGCCTTAACCACTCGGCCACCTCGTCACTCTACAGCATGTGTTGCCCGAAGCTGGGCTGTGGTGTGTTTCTGCCGCTATATTAAGGATGACTTTGCTAAATATGGCAGGCCGGGTACATTGAACGGCTTTGCCAGGCACACTTGGCTCTCTGAAAACGCTAAAGACATCAAACGACGAGGATGGGATTCGAACCCACGCGTGCAGAGCACAATGGATTAGCAGTCCATCGCCTTAACCACTCGGCCACCTCGTCACTCGACCAAACCTGTTTTCCCGAAGCTGGGCAGTGGTGTGTTTCGGCAGCTATTTTAAGGATGATGTTGTTAAAGTTGGCAGCAAGGTTCTTTGAATGGCTTTGCCAGGCGCACTTTGCTCTCTCGACACATTCAGCTAAAGCTCGCCTTGAGGGGCACCTGTGCGGTTGACGTGTTCACTACATTTTCTCTCTGTTTCTGCAGCTATATTAAGGATGATGTCGCTAAATTTGGCAGGTAGGGTACATTGAACGGCTTTGCCAGGCGCACTCGTCTCTCTCGAAACACTAAACACATCAAACGACGAGGATGGGATTCGAACCCACGCGTGCAGAGCACAATGGATTAGCAGTCCATCGCCTTAACCACTCGGCCACCTCGTCACTCTCCAGCATGTGTTGCCCGAAGCTGGGCTGTGGTGTGTTTCTGCCGCTATATTAAGGATGACTTTGCTAAACATGGCAGGCCGGGTACATTGAACGGCTTTGCCAGGCACACTTCGCTCTCTGAAAACGCTAAAGACATCAAACGACGAGGATGGGATTCGAACCCACGCGTGCAGAGCACAATGGATTAGCAGTACATCGCCTTAACCACTCGGCCACCTCGTCACTCTCCTGCATGTGTTGCCCGAAGCTGGGCTGTGGTGTGTTTCTGCCGCTATATTAAGGATGACTTTGCTAAACATGGCAGGCCGGGTACATTGAACGGCTTTGCCAGGCACACTTGGCTCTCTGAAAACGCTAAAGACATCAAACGACGAGGATGGGATTCGAACCCACGCGTGCAGAGCACAATGGATTAGCAGTCCATCGCCTTAACCACTCGGCCACCTCGTCACTCGACCAGACCTGTTTTCCCGAAGCTGGGCAGTGGTGTGTTTCGGCAGCTATTTTAAGGATGATGTTGTTAAAGTTGGCAGCAAGGTTCTTTGAATGGCTTTGCCAGGCGCACTTTGCTCTCTCGACACATTCAGCTAAAGCTCGCCTTGAGGGGCACCTGTGCGGTTGACGTGTTCACTACATTTTCTCTCTGTTTCTGCAGCTATATTAAGGATGATGTCGCTAAATTTGGCAGGTAGGGTACATTGAACGGCTTTGCCAGGCGCACTTGGCTCTCTGAAAACACTAAAGACATCAAACGACGAGGATGGTATTCAAACCCACGTGTGCACAACACAACATAATAGCAGTCCATCACCTAACCACTCAGCCACCTCGCCACAACCTTTTGGATGTTGGAAGTAGTAATTTGGTGCTTTTCAACCCCATCTCATTAACATGATGGAGATACAGTTCACCATATTGTGTTGGAAATGGTTTGGCTGATGAGAGAGGTAACCCTTCGACTGACCTGCAAGGAGCATTGGGTTCTATGGGTTAGGAGACTCACAACTGTTTTGATAGAGGGAGATCTGCTTATGTTTCATTTGTGTGCTGCTTCTGATTTGTTGGAAAGAACCTAGAGAGAACGCCTGGGTCGAGAAAAAGGCAGCATAGCTTGCATTGGACCTCTCTCAGAATATGTTTGCAGTGTGCACTCTTCATTATCCTACCCAACCTCGTAGGGAGCTCGTGGAATCGATCCCGAACTCAAACATATTCTTGGACATTGAGCTTTATAACTCCGCCCCTTTGCTACCAGGATCCACAATTCTCTCCCCCCAAAATTAGAAAGCAGCGCATTTTTTGTTCTTTGAGTGAAGAGATAACAATGATAAAACCTTTTTGTGCACATACCTCACCTGTTTCGTAGACACACCATGCAGCCGTCAGTGCCCAAAAGCTTATTACATGGCAGTTTAAAGCTTGATACCACCCTGTCGTTCCATGTCCAGATAAAAGCACAGAAAACGCTGCTCCTTTTGCCGGCATTCTTTCGCAGAGGCAATATCGTAGTCTATGAGGTTTATCCGAGACGTGATCTTTGCTGGTTGAAAACTTTACCCAATACCCCGCTGGGATGACTTGAAATATAGTCAGCCTTGGCAATTTTTGACGGTCTCTTAGGAGGCTTTGAGACTTGTTGAAAGAACAGAATTGTGCTTTCGCTCCTTGAAAGTGCTGCATTCACTGTGACGGCGAAGACATGAGCTTGAAGACGGTTGGTGTAGTCAGTATTTGGACCTCCCTTAGAATGTGTTTTTGTTTTTATAAAGGTCATATCCATGCAACAGGGGCCTTCTTGTTTTGATCCTGTCCTCGACAATGTTTTCAGAATTGAACAGGTGCTTTTTCTGCAGCTACAATTAAAATGAAATTCAGCTAAAGCTTGCCTTGAGGGGCACCCCTGCAGTTGACCTGTTCGCTAGGCTCTCTGTTTCTGCAGCTATTTTAAGGATGACGCCGTTGAAGTTGGCAGCAAGGTCCTTTGCCAGGCGCACTTGTCTCTCTCGAAACACTAAACACATCAAACAACAAGGATGGGATTCGAACCCACGCGTGCAGAGCACAATGGATTAGCAGTCCATCGCCTTAACCACTCGGCCACCTCGTCACTCGCCTGCATGTGTTGCCCGAAGCTGGGCTGTGGTGTGTTTCTGCCGCTATATTAAGGATGACTTTGCTAAACATGGCAGGCCGGGTACATTGAACGGCTTTGCCAGGCGCACTTGGCTCTCTGAAAACACTAAAGACATCAAACGACGAGGATGGGATTCAAACCCACGCATGCAGAGCACAATGGATTAGCAGTCCATCGCCTTAACCACTCGGCCACCTCGTCACTCGACCAACCCTGTTTTCCCGAAGCTGGGCAGTGGTGTGTTTCGGCAGCTATTTTAAGGATGATGTTGTTAAAGTTGGCAGCAAGGTTCTTTGAATGGCTTTGCCAGGCGCACTTTGCACTCTCGACACATTCAGCTAAAGCTCGCCTTGAAGGGCACCTGTGCGGTTGACGTGTTCACTACATTTTCTCTCTGTTTCTGCAGCTATATTAAGGATGATGTCGCTAAATTTGGCAGGTAGGGTACATTGAACGGCTTTGCCAGGCGCACTTGTCTCTCTCGAAACACTAAACACATCAAACGACGAGGATGGGATTCGAACCCACGCGTGCAGAGCACAATGGATTAGCAGTCCATCGCCTTAACCACTCGGCCACCTCGTCACTCTCCAGCATGCGTTGCCCGAAGCTGGGCTGTGGTGTGTTTCTGCCGCTATATTAAGGATGATGTCGCTAAATTTGGCAGGTAGGGTACATTGAACGGCTTTGCCAGGCACACTTGGCTCTCTGAAAACGCTAAAGACATCAAACGACGAGGATGGGATTCGAACCCACGCGTGCAGAGCACAATGGATTAGCAGTCCATCGCCTTAACCACTCGGCCACCTCGTCACTCTCCAGCATGTGTTGCCCGAAGCTGGGCTGTGGTGTGTTTCTGCCGCTATATTAAGGATGATGTCGCTAAATTTGGCAGGTAGGGTACATTGAACGGCTTTGCCAGGCACACTTGGCTCTCTGAAAACGCTAAAGACATCAAACGACGAGGATGGGATTCGAACCCACGCGTGCAGAGCACAATGGATTAGCAGTCCATCGCCTTAACCACTCGGCCACCTCGTCACTCGACCAAACCTGTTTTCCCGAAGCTGGGCAGTGGTGTGTTTCGGCAGCTATTTTAAGGATGATGTTGTTAAAGTTGGCAGCAAGGTTCTTTGAATGGCTTTGCCAGGCGCACTTTGCTCTCTTGACACATTCAGCTAAAGCTCGCCTTGAGGGGCACCTGTGCGGTTGACGTGTTCACTACATTTTCTCTCTGTTTTTGCAGCTATATTAAGGATGATGTCGCTAAATTTGGCAGGTAAGGTACATTGAACGGCTTTGCCAGGCGCATTTGTCTCTCTCGAAACACTAAACACATCAAACGACAAGGATGGGATTCAAACCCACTCGTGCAGAGCACAATGGATTAGCAGTCCATCGCCTTAACCACTCGGCCACCTCGTCACTCTCCAGCATGTGTTGCCCGAAGCTGGGCTGTGGTGTGTTTCTGCCGCTATATTAAGGATGACTTTGCTAAACATGGCAGGCCGGGTACATTGAACGGCTTTGCCAGGCACACTTGGCTCTCTGAAAACACTAAAGACATCAAACGACGAGGATGGGATTCGAACCCACGCGTGCAGAGCACAATGGATTAGCAGTCCATCGCCTTAACCACTCGGCCACCTCGTCACTCGACCAACCCTGTTTTCCCGAAGCTGGGCAGTGGTGTGTTTCGGCAGCTATTTTAAGGATGATGTTGTTAAAGTTGGCAGCAAGGTTCTTTGAATGGATTTGCGGTTGACGTGTTCCCTACATTTTCTCTCTGTTTCTGCAGCTATATTAAGGATGATGTCGCTAAATTTGGCAGGTAGGGTACATTGAACGGCTTTGCCAGGCGCACTTGGCTCTCTGAAAACACTAAAGACATCAAACGACGAGGATGGTATTCAAACCCACGTGTGCACAACACAACATAATAGCAGTCCATCACCTAACCACTCAGCCACCTCGCCACAACTTTTTGGATGTTGGAAGTAGTAATTTGGTGCTTTTCAACCCCATCTCATTAACATGATGGAGATACAGTTCACCATATTGTGTTGGAAATGGTTTGGCTGATGAGAGAGGTAACCCTTCGACTGACCTGCAAGGAGCATTGGGTTCTATGAGTTAGGAGACTCACAACTGTTTTGATAGAGGGAGATCTGCTTATGTTTCATTTGTGTGCTGCTTCTGATTTGTTGGAAAGAACCTAGAGAGAACGCCTGGGTCGAGAAAAAGGCAGCATAGCTTGCATTGGACCTCTCTCAGAATATGTTTGCAGTGTGCACTCTTCATTATCCTACCCAACCTCGTAGGGAGCTCGTGGAATCGATCCCGAACTCAAACATATTCTTGGACATTGAGCTTTATAACTCCGCCCCTTTGCTACCAGGATCCACAATTCTCTCCCCCCAAAATTAGAAAGCAGCGCATTTTTTGTTCTTTGAGTGAAGAGATAACAATGATAAAACCTTTTTGTGCACATACCTCACCTGTTTCGTAGACACACCATGCAGCCGTCAGTGCCCAAAAGCTTATTACATGGCAGTTTAAAGCTTGATACCACCCTGTCGTTCCATGTCCAGATAAAAGCACAGAAAACGCTGCTCCTTTTGCCGGCATTCTTTCGCAGAGGCAATATCGTAGTCTATGAGGTTTATCCGAGACGTGATCTTTGCTGGTTGAAAACTTTACCCAATACCCCGCTGGGATGACTTGAAATATAGTCAGCCTTGGCAATTTTTGACGGTCTCTTAGGAGGCTTTGAGACTTGTTGAAAGAACAGAATTGTGCTTTCGCTCCTTGAAAGTGCTGCATTCACTGTGACGGCGAAGACATGAGCTTGAAGACGGTTGGTGTAGTCAGTATTTGGACCTCCCTTAGAATGTGTTTTTGTTTTTATAAAGGTCATATCCATGCAACAGGGGCCTTCTTGTTTTGATCCTGTCCTCGACAATGTTTTCAGAAATGAACAGGTGCTTTTTCTGCAGCTACAATTAAAATGAAATTCAGCTAAAGCTTGCCTTGAGGGGCACCCCTGCAGTTGACCTGTTCGCTAGGCTCTCTGTTTCTGCAGCTATTTTAAGGATGACGTCGTTGAAGTTGGCAGCAAGGTCCTTTGCCAGGCACACTTGTCTCTCTCGAAACACTAAACACATCAAACAACAAAAGCTGGGCTGTGGTGTGTTTCTGCCGCTATATTAAGGATGACTTTGCTAAACATGGCAGGCCGGGTACATTGAACGGCTTTGCCAGGCACACTTGGCTCTCTGAAAACACTAAAGACATCAAACGACGAGGATGGGATTCGAACCCACGCATGCAGAGCACAATGGATTAGCAGTCCATCGCCTTAACCACTCGGCCACCTCGTCACTCGACCAGACCTGTTTTCCCGAAGCTGGGCAGTGGTGTGTTTCGGCAGCTATTTTAAGGATGATGTTGTTAAAGTTGGCAGCAAGGTTCTATGAATGGCTTTGCCAGGCGCACTTTGCTCTCTCGACACATTCAGCTAAAGCTCGCCTTGAGGGGCACCTGTGCGGTTGACGTGTTCACTACATTTTCTCTCTGTTTCTGCAGCTATATTAAGGATGATGTCGCTAAATTTGGCAGGTAGGGTACATTGAACGGCTTTGCCAGGCGCACTTGGCTCTCTGAAAACACTAAAGACATCAAACGACAAGGATGGTATTCAAACCCACGTGTGCACAACACAACATAATAGCAGTCCATCACCTAACCACTCAGCAACCTCGCCACAACCTTTTGGATGTTGGAAGTAGTAATTTGGTGCTTTTCAACCCCATCTCATTAACATGATGGAGATACAGTTCACCATATTGTGTTGGAAATGGTTTGGCTGATGAGAGAGGTAACCCTTCGACTGACCTGCAAGGAGCATTGGGTTCTATGGGTTAGGAGACTCACAACTGTTTTGATAGAGGGAGATCTGCTTATGTTTCATTTGTGTGCTGCTTCTGATTTGTTGGAAAGAACCTAGAGAGAACGCCTGGGTCGAGAAAAAGGCAGCATAGCTTGCATTGGACCTCTCTCAGAATATGTTTGCAGTGTGCACTCTTCATTATCCTACCCAACCTCGTAGGGAGCTCGTGGAATCGATCCCGAACTCAAACATATTCTTGGACATTGAGCTTTATAACTCCGCCCCTTTGCTACCAGGATCCACAATTCTCTCCCCCCAAAATTAGAAAGCAGCGCATTTTTTGTTCTTTGAGTGAAGAGATAACAATGATAAAACCTTTTTGTGCACATACCTCACCTGTTTCGTAGACACACCATGCAGCCGTCAGTGCCCAAAAGCTTATTACATGGCAGTTTAAAGCTTGATACCACCCTGTCGTTCCATGTCCAGATAAAAGCACAGAAAACGCTGCTCCTTTTGCCGGCATTCTTTCGCAGAGGCAATATCGTAGTCTATGAGGTTTATCCGAGACGTGATCTTTGCTGGTTGAAAACTTTACCCAATACCCCGCTGGGATGACTTGAAATATAGTCAGCCTTGGCTATTTTTGACGGTCTCTTAGGAGGCTTTGAGACTTGTTGAAAGAACAGAATTGTGCTTTCGCTCCTTGAAAGTGCTGCATTCACTGTGACGGCGAAGACATGAGCTTGAAGACGGTTGGTGTAGTCAGTATTTGGACCTCCCTTAGAATGTGTTTTTGTTTTTATAAAGGTCATATCCATGCAACAGGGGCCTTCTTGTTTTGATCCTGTCCTCGACAATGTTTTCAGAATTGAACAGGTGCTTTTTCTGCAGCTACAATTAAAATGAAATTCAGCTAAAGCTTGCCTTGAGGGGCACCCCTGCAGTTGACCTGTTCGCTAGGCTCTCTGTTTCTGCAGCTATTTTAAGGATGACGCCGTTGAAGTTGGCAGCAAGGTCCTTTGCCAGGCGCACTTGTCTCTCTCGAAACACTAAACACATCAAACAACAAGGATGGGATTCGAACCCACGCGTGCAGAGCACAATGGATTAGCAGTCCATCGCCTTAACCACTCGGCCACCTCGTCACTCGCCTGCATGTGTTGCCCGAAGCTGGGCTGTGGTGTGTTTCTGCCGCTATATTAAGGATGACTTTGCTAAACATGGCAGGCCGGGTACATTGAACGGCTTTGCCAGGCGCACTCGTCTCTCTCGAAACACTAAACACATCAAACGACGCGGATGGGATTCGAACCCACGCGTGCAGAGCACAATGGATTAGCAGTCCATCGCCTTAACCACTCGGCCACCTCGTCACTCTCCAGCATGTGTTGCCCGAAGCTGGGCTGTGGTGTGTTTCTGCCGCTATATTAAGGATGACTTTGCTAAACATGGCAGGCCGGGTACATTGAACGGCTTTGCCAGGCACACTTGGCTCTCTGAAAACGCTAAAGACATCAAACGACGAGGATGGGATTCGAACCCACGCGTGCAGAGCACAATGGATTAGCAGTCCATCGCCTTAACCACTCGGCCACCTCGTCACTCGACCAGACCTGTTTTCCCGAAGCTGGGCAGTGGTGTGTTTCGGCAGCTATTTTAAGGATGATGTTGTTAAAGTTGGCAGCAAGGTTCTTTGAATGGCTTTGCCAGGCGCACTTTGCTCTCTCGACACATTCAGCTAAAGCTCGCCTTGAGGGGCACCTGTGCGGTTGACGTGTTCACTACATTTTCTCTCTGTTTCTGCAGCTATATTAAGGATGATGTCGCTAAATTTGGCAGGTAGGGTACATTGAACGGCTTTGCCAGGCGCACTTGGCTCTCTGAAAACACTAAAGACATCAAACGACGAGGATGGTATTCAAACCCACGTGTGCACAACACAACATAATAGCAGTCCATCACCTAACCACTCAGCCACCTCGCCACAACCTTTTGGATGTTGGAAGTAGTAATTTGGTGCTTTTCAACCCCATCTCATTAACATGATGGAGATACAGTTCACCATATTGTGTTGGAAATGGTTTGGCTGATGAGAGAGGTAACCCTTCGACTGACCTGCAAGGAGCATTGGGTTCTATGGGTTAGGAGACTCACAACTGTTTTGATAGAGGGAGATCTGCTTATGTTTCATTTGTGTGCTGCTTCTGATTTGTTGGAAAGAACCTAGAGAGAACGCCTGGGTCGAGAAAAAGGCAGCATAGCTTGCATTGGACCTCTCTCAGAATATGTTTGCAGTGTGCACTCTTCATTATCCTACCCAACCTCGTAGGGAGCTCGTGGAATCGATCCCGAACTCAAACATATTCTTGGACATTGAGCTTTATAACTCCGCCCCTTTGCTACCAGGATCCACAATTCTCTCCCCCCAAAATTAGAAAGCAGCGCATTTTTTGTTCTTTGAGTGAAGAGATAACAATGATAAAACCTTTTTGTGCACATACCTCACCTGTTTCGTAGACACACCATGCAGCCGTCAGTGCCCAAAAGCTTATTACATGGCAGTTTAAAGCTTGATACCACCCTGTCGTTCCATGTCCAGATAAAAGCACAGAAAACGCTGCTCCTTTTGCCGGCATTCTTTCGCAGAGGCAATATCGTAGTCTATGAGGTTTATCCGAGACGTGATCTTTGCTGGTTGAAAACTTTACCCAATACCCCGCTGGGATGACTTGAAATATAGTCAGCCTTGGCAATTTTTGACGGTCTCTTAGGAGGCTTTGAGACTTGTTGAAAGAACAGAATTGTGCTTTCGCTCCTTGAAAGTGCTGCATTCACTGTGACGGCGAAGACATGAGCTTGAAGACGGTTGGTGTAGTCAGTATTTGGACCTCCCTTAGAATGTGTTTTTGTTTTTATAAAGGTCATATCCATGCAACAGGGGCCTTCTTGTTTTGATCCTGTCCTCGACAATGTTTTCAGAATTGAACAGGTGCTTTTTCTGCAGCTACAATTAAAATGAAATTCAGCTAAAGCTTGCCTTGAGGGGCACCCCTGCAGTTGACCTGTTCGCTAGGCTCTCTGTTTCTGCAGCTATTTTAAGGATGACGCCGTTGAAGTTGGCAGCAAGGTCCTTTGCCAGGCGCACTTGTCTCTCTCGAAACACTAAACACATCAAACAACAAGGATGGGATTCGAACCCACGCGTGCAGAGCACAATGGATTAGCAGTCCATCGCCTTAACCACTCGGCCACCTCGTCACTCGCCTGCATATGTTGCCCGAAGCTGGGCTGTGGTGTGTTTCTGCCGCTATATTAAGGATGACTTTGCTAAACATGGCAGGCCGGGTACATTGAACGGCTTTGCCAGGCGCACTTGGCTCTCTGAAAACACTAAAGACATCAAACGACGAGGATGGGATTCAAACCCACGCATGCAGAGCACAATGGATTAGCAGTCCATCGCCTTAACCACTCGGCCACCTCGTCACTCGACCAACCCTGTTTTCCCGAAGCTGGGCAGTGGTGTGTTTCGGCAGCTATTTTAAGGATGATGTTGTTAAAGTTGGCAGCAAGGTTCTTTGAATGGCTTTGCCAGGCGCACTTTGCACTCTCGACACATTCAGCTAAAGCTCGCCTTGAAGGGCACCTGTGCGGTTGACGTGTTCACTACATTTTCTCTCTGTTTCTGCAGCTATATTAAGGATGATGTCGCTAAATTTGGCAGGTAGGGTACATTGAACGGCTTTGCCAGGCGCACTTGTCTCTCTCGAAACACTAAACACATCAAACGACGAGGATGGGATTCGAACCCACGCGTGCAGAGCACAATGGATTAGCAGTCCATCGCCTTAACCACTCGGCCACCTCGTCACTCTCCAGCATGCGTTGCCCGAAGCTGGGCTGTGGTGTGTTTCTGCCGCTATATTAAGGATGATGTCGCTAAATTTGGCAGGTAGGGTACATTGAACGGCTTTGCCAGGCACACTTGGCTCTCTGAAAACGCTAAAGACATCAAACGACGAGGATGGGATTCGAACCCACGCGTGCAGAGCACAATGGATTAGCAGTCCATCGCCTTAACCACTCGGCCACCTCGTCACTCTCCAGCATGTGTTGCCCGAAGCTGGGCTGTGGTGTGTTTCTGCCGCTATATTAAGGATGATGTCGCTAAATTTGGCAGGTAGGGTACATTGAACGGCTTTGCCAGGCACACTTGGCTCTCTGAAAACGCTAAAGACATCAAACGACGAGGATGGGATTCGAACCCACGCGTGCAGAGCACAATGGATTAGCAGTCCATCGCCTTAACCACTCGGCCACCTCGTCACTCGACCAAACCTGTTTTCCCGAAGCTGGGCAGTGGTGTGTTTCGGCAGCTATTTTAAGGATGATGTTGTTAAAGTTGGCAGCAAGGTTCTTTGAATGGCTTTGCCAGGCGCACTTTGCTCTCTTGACACATTCAGCTAAAGCTCGCCTTGAGGGGCACCTGTGCGGTTGACGTGTTCACTACATTTTCTCTCTGTTTTTGCAGCTATATTAAGGATGATGTCGCTAAATTTGGCAGGTAAGGTACATTGAACGGCTTTGCCAGGCGCATTTGTCTCTCTCGAAACACTAAACACATCAAACGACAAGGATGGGATTCAAACCCACTCGTGCAGAGCACAATGGATTAGCAGTCCATCGCCTTAACCACTCGGCCACCTCGTCACTCTCCAGCATGTGTTGCCCGAAGCTGGGCTGTGGTGTGTTTCTGCCGCTATATTAAGGATGACTTTGCTAAACATGGCAGGCCGGGTACATTGAACGGCTTTGCCAGGCACACTTGGCTCTCTGAAAACACTAAAGACATCAAACGACGAGGATGGGATTCGAACCCACGCGTGCAGAGCACAATGGATTAGCAGTCCATCGCCTTAACCACTCGGCCACCTCGTCACTCGACCAACCCTGTTTTCCCGAAGCTGGGCAGTGGTGTGTTTCGGCAGCTATTTTAAGGATGATGTTGTTAAAGTTGGCAGCAAGGTTCTTTGAATGGATTTGCGGTTGACGTGTTCCCTACATTTTCTCTCTGTTTCTGCAGCTATATTAAGGATGATGTCGCTAAATTTGGCAGGTAGGGTACATTGAACGGCTTTGCCAGGCGCACTTGGCTCTCTGAAAACACTAAAGACATCAAACGACGAGGATGGTATTCAAACCCACGTGTGCACAACACAACATAATAGCAGTCCATCACCTAACCACTCAGCCACCTCGCCACAACTTTTTGGATGTTGGAAGTAGTAATTTGGTGCTTTTCAACCCCATCTCATTAACATGATGGAGATACAGTTCACCATATTGTGTTGGAAATGGTTTGGCTGATGAGAGAGGTAACCCTTCGACTGACCTGCAAGGAGCATTGGGTTCTATGAGTTAGGAGACTCACAACTGTTTTGATAGAGGGAGATCTGCTTATGTTTCATTTGTGTGCTGCTTCTGATTTGTTGGAAAGAACCTAGAGAGAACGCCTGGGTCGAGAAAAAGGCAGCATAGCTTGCATTGGACCTCTCTCAGAATATGTTTGCAGTGTGCACTCTTCATTATCCTACCCAACCTCGTAGGGAGCTCGTGGAATCGATCCCGAACTCAAACATATTCTTGGACATTGAGCTTTATAACTCCGCCCCTTTGCTACCAGGATCCACAATTCTCTCCCCCCAAAATTAGAAAGCAGCGCATTTTTTGTTCTTTGAGTGAAGAGATAACAATGATAAAACCTTTTTGTGCACATACCTCACCTGTTTCGTAGACACACCATGCAGCCGTCAGTGCCCAAAAGCTTATTACATGGCAGTTTAAAGCTTGATACCACCCTGTCGTTCCATGTCCAGATAAAAGCACAGAAAACGCTGCTCCTTTTGCCGGCATTCTTTCGCAGAGGCAATATCGTAGTCTATGAGGTTTATCCGAGACGTGATCTTTGCTGGTTGAAAACTTTACCCAATACCCCGCTGGGATGACTTGAAATATAGTCAGCCTTGGCAATTTTTGACGGTCTCTTAGGAGGCTTTGAGACTTGTTGAAAGAACAGAATTGTGCTTTCGCTCCTTGAAAGTGCTGCATTCACTGTGACGGCGAAGACATGAGCTTGAAGACGGTTGGTGTAGTCAGTATTTGGACCTCCCTTAGAATGTGTTTTTGTTTTTATAAAGGTCATATCCATGCAACAGGGGCCTTCTTGTTTTGATCCTGTCCTCGACAATGTTTTCAGAAATGAACAGGTGCTTTTTCTGCAGCTACAATTAAAATGAAATTCAGCTAAAGCTTGCCTTGAGGGGCACCCCTGCAGTTGACCTGTTCGCTAGGCTCTCTGTTTCTGCAGCTATTTTAAGGATGACGTCGTTGAAGTTGGCAGCAAGGTCCTTTGCCAGGCGCACTTGTCTCTCTCGAAACACTAAACACATCAAACACCAAGGATGGGATTCAAACCCACTCGTGCAGAGCACAATGGATTAGCAGTCCATCGCCTTAACCACTCGGCCACCTCGTCACTCTCCTGCATGTGTTGCCCGAAGCTGGGCTGTGGTGTGTTTCTGCCGCTATATTAAGGATGACTTTGCTAAACATGGCAGGCCGGGTACATTGAACGGCTTTGCCAGGCACACTTGGCTCTCTGAAAACACTAAAGACATCAAACGACGAGGATGGGATTCGAACCCACGCATGCAGAGCACAATGGATTAGCAGTCCATCGCCTTAACCACTCGGCCACCTCGTCACTCGACCAGACCTGTTTTCCCGAAGCTGGGCAGTGGTGTGTTTCGGCAGCTATTTTAAGGATGATGTTGTTAAAGTTGGCAGCAAGGTTCTTTGAATGGCTTTGCCAGGCGCACTTTGCTCTCTCGACACATTCAGCTAAAGCTCGCCTTGAGGGGCACCTGTGCGGTTGACGTGTTCACTACATTTTCTCTCTGTTTCTGCAGCTATATTAAGGATGATGTCGCTAAATTTGGCAGGTAGGGTACATTGAACGGCTTTGCCAGGCGCACTTGGCTCTCTGAAAACACTAAAGACATCAAACGACAAGGATGGTATTCAAACCCACGTGTGCACAACACAACATAATAGCAGTCCATCACCTAACCACTCAGCAACCTCGCCACAACCTTTTGGATGTTGGAAGTAGTAATTTGGTGCTTTTCAACCCCATCTCATTAACATGATGGAGATACAGTTCACCATATTGTGTTGGAAATGGTTTGGCTGATGAGAGAGGTAACCCTTCGACTGACCTGCAAGGAGCATTGGGTTCTATGGGTTAGGAGACTCACAACTGTTTTGATAGAGGGAGATCTGCTTATGTTTCATTTGTGTGCTGCTTCTGATTTGTTGGAAAGAACCTAGAGAGAACGCCTGGGTCGAGAAAAAGGCAGCATAGCTTGCATTGGACCTCTCTCAGAATATGTTTGCAGTGTGCACTCTTCATTATCCTACCCAACCTCGTAGGGAGCTCGTGGAATCGATCCCGAACTCAAACATATTCTTGGACATTGAGCTTTATAACTCCGCCCCTTTGCTACCAGGATCCACAATTCTCTCCCCCCAAAATTAGAAAGCAGCGCATTTTTTGTTCTTTGAGTGAAGAGATAACAATGATAAAACCTTTTTGTGCACATACCTCACCTGTTTCGTAGACACACCATGCAGCCGTCAGTGCCCAAAAGCTTATTACATGGCAGTTTAAAGCTTGATACCACCCTGTCGTTCCATGTCCAGATAAAAGCACAGAAAACGCTGCTCCTTTTGCCGGCATTCTTTCGCAGAGGCAATATCGTAGTCTATGAGGTTTATCCGAGACGTGATCTTTGCTGGTTGAAAACTTTACCCAATACCCCGCTGGGATGACTTGAAATATAGTCAGCCTTGGCAATTTTTGACGGTCTCTTAGGAGGCTTTGAGACTTGTTGAAAGAACAGAATTGTGCTTTCGCTCCTTGAAAGTGCTGCATTCACTGTGACGGCGAAGACATGAGCTTGAAGACGGTTGGTGTAGTCAGTATTTGGACCTCCCTTAGAATGTGTTTTTGTTTTTATAAAGGTCATATCCATGCAACAGGGGCCTTCTTGTTTTGATCCTGTCCTCGACAATGTTTTCAGAAATGAACAGGTGCTTTTTCTGCAGCTACAATTAAAATGAAATTCAGCTAAAGCTTGCCTTGAGGGGCACCCCTGCAGTTGACCTGTTCGCTAGGCTCTCTGTTTCTGCAGCTATTTTAAGGATGACGTCGTTGAAGTTGGCAGCAAGGTCCTTTGCCAGGCGCACTTGTCTCTCTCGAAACACTAAACACATCAAACACCAAGGATGGGATTCAAACCCACTCGTGCAGAGCACAATGGATTAGCAGTCCATCGCCTTAACCACTCGGCCACCTCGTCACTCTCCTGCATGTGTTGCCCGAAGCTGGGCTGTGGTGTGTTTCTGCCGCTATATTAAGGATGACTTTGCTAAACATGGCAGGCCGGGTACATTGAACGGCTTTGCCAGGCACACTTGGCTCTCTGAAAACACTAAAGACATCAAACGACGAGGATGGGATTCGAACCCACGCATGCAGAGCACAATGGATTAGCAGTCCATCGCCTTAACCACTCGGCCACCTCGTCACTCGACCAACCCTGTTTTCCCGAAGCTGGGCAGTGGTGTGTTTCGGCAGCTATTTTAAGGATGATGTTGTTAAAGTTGGCAGCAAGGTTCTTTGAATGGCTTTGCCAGGCGCACTTTGCACTCTCGACACATTCAGCTAAAGCTCGCCTTGAAGGGCACCTGTGCGGTTGACGTGTTCACTACATTTTCTCTCTGTTTCTGCAGCTATATTAAAGATGATGTCGCTAAATTTGGCAGGTAGGGTACATTGAACGGCTTTGCCAGGCGCACTTGTCTCTCTCGAAACACTAAACACATCAAACGACGAGGATGGGATTCGAACCCACGCGTGCAGAGCACAATGGATTAGCAGTCCATCGCCTTAACCACTCGGCCACCTCGTCACTCTCCAGCGTGCGTTGCCCGAAGCTGGGCTGTGGTGTGTTTCTGCCGCTATATTAAGGATGATGTCGCTAAATTTGGCAGGTAGGGTACATTGAACGGCTTTGCCAGGCACACTTGGCTCTCTGAAAACGCTAAAGACATCAAACGACGAGGATGGGATTCGAACCCAGGCGTGCAGAGCACAATGGATTAGCAGTCCATCGCCTTAACCACTCGGCCACCTCGTCACTCTCCAGCATGTGTTGCCCGAAGCTGGGCTGTGGTGTGTTTCTGCCGCTATATTAAGGATGATGTCGCTAAATTTGGCAGGTAGGGTACATTGAACGGCTTTGCCAGGCACACTTGGCTCTCTGAAAACGCTAAAGACATCAAACGACGAGGATGGGATTCGAACCCACGCGTGCAGAGCACAATGGATTAGCAGTCCATCGCCTTAACCACTCGGCCACCTCGTCACTCGACCAAACCTGTTTTCCCGAAGCTGGGCAGTGGTGTGTTTCGGCAGCTATTTTAAGGATGATGTTGTTAAAGTTGGCAGCAAGGTTCTTTGAATGGCTTTGCCAGGCGCACTTTGCTCTCTTGACACATTCAGCTAAAGCTCGCCTTGAGGGGCACCTGTGCGGTTGACGTGTTCACTACATTTTCTCTCTGTTTTTGCAGCTATATTAAGGATGATGTCGCTAAATTTGGCAGGTAGGGTACATTGAACGGCTTTGCCAGGCGCACTTGTCTCTCTCGAAACACTAAACACATCAAACGACAAGGATGGGATTCAAACCCACTCGTGCAGAGCACAATGGATTAGCAGTCCATCGCCTTAACCACTCGGCCACCTCGTCACTCTCCAGCATGTGTTGCCCGAAGCTGGGCTGTGGTGTGTTTCTGCCGCTATATTAAGGATGACTTTGCTAAACATGGCAGGCCGGGTACATTGAACGGCTTTGCCAGGCACACTTGGCTCTCTGAAAACACTAAAGACATCAAACGACGAGGATGGGATTCGAACCCACGCATGCAGAGCACAATGGATTAGCAGTCCATCGCCTTAACCACTCGGCCACCTCGTCACTCGACCAACCCTGTTTTCCCGAAGCTGGGCAGTGGTGTGTTTCGGCAGCTATTTTAAGGATGATGTTGTTAAAGTTGGCAGCAAGGTTCTTTGAATGGATTTGCGGTTGACGTGTTCACTACATTTTCTCTCTGTTTTTGCAGCTATATTAAGGATGATGTCGCTAAATTTGGCAGGTAGGGTACATTGAACGGCTTTGCCAGGCGCACTTGGCTCTCTGAAAACACTAAAGACATCAAACGACAAGGATGGTATTCAAACCCACGTGTGCACAACACAACATAATAGCAGTCCATCACCTAACCACTCAGCCACCTCGCCACAACCTTTTGGATGTTGGAAGTAGTAATTTGGTGCTTTTCAACCCCATCTCATTAACATGATGGAGATACAGTTCACCATATTGTGTTGGAAATGGTTTGGCTGATGAGAGAGGTAACCCTTCGACTGACCTGCAAGGAGCATTGGGTTCTATGGGTTAGGAGACTCACAACTGTTTTGATAGAGGGAGATCTGCTTATGTTTCATTTGTGTGCTGCTTCTGATTTGTTGGAAAGAACCTAGAGAGAACGCCTGGGTCGAGAAAAAGGCAGCATAGCTTGCATTGGACCTCTCTCAGAATATGTTTGCAGTGTGCACTCTTCATTATCCTACCCAACCTCGTAGGGAGCTCGTGGAATCGATCCCGAACTCAAACATATTCTTGGACATTGAGCTTTATAACTCCGCCCCTTTGCTACCAGGATCCACAATTCTCTCCCCCCAAAATTAGAAAGCAGCGCATTTTTTGTTCTTTGAGTGAAGAGATAACAATGATAAAACCTTTTTGTGCACATACCTCACCTGTTTCGTAGACACACCATGCAGCCGTCAGTGCCCAAAAGCTTATTACATGGCAGTTTAAAGCTTGATACCACCCTGTCGTTCCATGTCCAGATAAAAGCACGGAAGACGCTGCTCCTTTTGCCGGCATTCTTTCGCAGAGGCAATATCGTAGTCTATGAGGTTTATCCGAGACGTGATCTTTGCTGGTTGAAAACTTTACCCAATACCCCGCTGGGATGACTTGAAATATAGTCAGCCTTGGCAATTTTTGACGGTCTCTTAGGAGGCTTTAAGACTTGTTGAAAGAACAGAATTGTGCTTTCGCTCCTTGAAAGTGCTGTATTCACTGTGACGGCGAAGACATGAGCTTGAAGACGGTTGGTGTAGTCAGTATTTGGACCTCCCTTAGAATGTGTTTTTGTTTTTATAAAGGTCATATCCATGCAACAGGGGCCTTCTTGTTTTGATCCTGTCCTCGACAATGTTTTCAGAAATGAACAGGTGCTTTTTCTGCAGCTACAATTAAAATGAAATTCAGCTAAAGCTTGCCTTGAGGGGCACCCCTGCAGTTGACCTGTTCGCTAGGCTCTCTGTTTCTGCAGCTATTTTAAGGATGACGTCGTTAAAGTTGGCAGCAAGGTCCTTTGCCAGGCGCACTTGTCTCTCTCGAAACACTAAACACATCAAACGACAAGGATGGAATTCGAACCCACGCGTGCAGAGCACAATCGATTAGCAGTCCATCGCCTTAACCACTCGGCCACCTCGTCACTCGCCTGCATGTGTTGCCCGAAGCTGGGCTGTGGTGTGTTTCTGCCGCTATATTAAGGATGACTTTGCTAAACATGGCAGGCCGGGTACATTGAACGGCTTTGCCAGGCACACTTGGCTCTCTGAAAACGCTAAAGACATCAAACGACGAGGATGGGATTCGAACCCACGCGTGCAGAGCACAATGGATTAGCAGTCCATCGCCTTAACCACTCGGCCACCTCGTCACTCGACCAAACCTGTTTTCCCGAAGCTGGGCAGTGGTGTGTTTCGGCAGCTATTTTAAGGATGATGTTGTTAAAGTTGGCAGCAAGGTTCTTTGAATGGCTTTGCCAGGCGCACTTTGCTCTCTCGACACATTCAGCTAAAGCTCGCCTTGAGGGGCACCTGTGCGGTTGACGTGTTCACCACATTTTCTCTCTGTTTCTTCAGCTATATTAAGGATGATGTCGCTAAATTTGGCAGGTAGGGTACATTGAACGGCTTTGCCAGGCGCACTTGTCTCTCTCGAAACACTAAACACATCAAACGACGAGGATGGGATTCGAACCCACGCGTGCAGAGCACAATGGATTAGCAGTCCATCGCCTTAACCACTCGGCCACCTCCTCACTCGCCTGCATGTGTTGCCCGAAGCTGGGCTGTGGTGTGTTTCTGCCGCTATATTAAGGATGACTTTGCTAAACATGGCAGGCCGGGTACATTGAACGGCTTTGCCAGGCACACTTGGCTCTCTGAAAACACTAAAGACATCAAACAACGAGGATTCGAACCCACGCATGCAGAGCACAATGGATTAGCAGTCCATCGCCTTAACCACTCGGCCACCTCGTCACTCTCCTGCATGTGTTGCCCGAAGCTGGGCTGTGGTGTGTTTCTGCCGCTATATTAAGGATGACTTTGCTAAACATGGCAGGCCGGGTACATTGAACGGCTTTGCCAGGCACACTTGGCTCTCTGAAAACGCTAAAGACATCAAACGACGAGGATGGGATTCGAACCCACGCGTGCAGAGCACAATGGATTAGCAGTCCATCGCCTTAACCACTCGGCCACCTCGTCACTCGACCAGACCTGTTTTCCCGAAGCTGGGCAGTGGTGTGTTTCGGCAGCTATTTTAAGGATGATGTTGTTAAAGTTGGCAGCAAGGTTCTTTGAATGGCTTTGCCAGGCGCACTTTGCTCTCTCGACACATTCAGCTAAAGCTCGCCTTGAGGGGCACCTGTGCGGTTGACGTGTTCACTACATTTTCTCTCTGTTTCTGCAGCTATATTAAGGATGATGTCGCTAAATTTGGCAGGTAGGGTACATTGAACGGCTTTGCCAGGCGCACTTGGCTCTCTGAAAACACTAAAGACATCAAACGACGAGGATGGTATTCAAACCCACGTGTGCACAACACAACATAATAGCAGTCCATCACCTAACCACTCAGCCACCTCGCCACAACCTTTTGGATGTTGGAAGTAGTAATTTGGTGCTTTTCAACCCCATCTCATTAACATGATGGAGATACAGTTCACCATATTGTGTTGGAAATGGTTTGGCTGATGAGAGAGGTAACCCTTCGACTGACCTGCAAGGAGCATTGGGTTCTATGGGTTAGGAGACTCACAACTGTTTTGATAGAGGGAGATCTGCTTATGTTTCATTTGTGTGCTGCTTCTGATTTGTTGGAAAGAACCTAGAGAGAACGCCTGGGTCGAGAAAAAGGCAGCATAGCTTGCATTGGACCTCTCTCAGAATATGTTTGCAGTGTCCTTGCACTCTTCATTATCCTACCCAACCTCGTAGGGAGCTCGTGGAATCGATCCCGAACTCAAACATATTCTTGGACATTGAGCTTTATAACTCCGCCCCTTTGCTACCAGGATCCACAATTCTCTCCCCCCAAAATTAGAAAGCAGCGCATTTTTTGTTCTTTGAGTGAAGAGATAACAATGATAAAACCTTTTTGTGCACATACCTCACCTGTTTCGTAGACACACCATGCAGCCGTCAGTGCCCAAAAGCTTATTACATGGCAGTTTAAAGCTTGATACCACCCTGTCGTTCCATGTCCAGATAAAAGCACAGAAAACGCTGCTCCTTTTGCCGGCATTCTTTCGCAGAGGCAATATCGTAGTCTATGAGGTTTATCCGAGACGTGATCTTTGCTGGTTGAAAACTTTACCCAATACCCCGCTGGGATGACTTGAAATATAGTCAGCCTTGGCAATTTTTGACGGTCTCTTAGGAGGCTTTGAGACTTGTTGAAAGAACAGAATTGTGCTTTCGCTCCTTGAAAGTGCTGCATTCACTGTGACGGCGAAGACATGAGCTTGAAGACGGTTGGTGTAGACAGTATTTGGACCTCCCTTAGAATGTGTTTTTGTTTTTATAAAGGTCATATCCATGCAACAGGGGCCTTCTTGTTTTGATCCTGTCCTCGACAATGTTTTCAGAATTGAACAGGTGCTTTTTCTGCAGCTACAATTAAAATGAAATTCAGCTAAAGCTTGCCTAGCACCCCTGCAGTTGACCTGTTCGCTAGGCTCTCTGTTTCTGAAGCTATTTTAAGGATGACGTCGTTGAAGTTGGCAGCAAGGTCCTTTGCCAGGCGCACTTGTCTCTCTCGAAACACTAAACACATCAAACAACAAGGATGGGATTCGAACCCACGCGTGCAGAGCACAATGGATTAGCAGTCCATCGCCTTAACCACTCGGCCACCTCGTCACTCGCCTGCATGTGTTGCCCGAAGCTGGGCTGTGGTGTGTTTCTGCCGCTATATTAAGGATGACTTTGCTAAACATGGCAGGCCGGGTACATTGAACGGCTTTGCCAGGCACACTTGGCTCTCTGAAAACACTAAAGACATCAAACGACGAGGATGGGATTCGAACCCACGCATGCAGAGCACAATGGATTAGCAGTCCATCGCCTTAACCACTCGGCCACCTCGTCACTCGACCAACCCTGTTTTCCCGAAGCTGGGCAGTGGTGTGTTTCGGCAGCTATTTTAAGGATGATGTTGTTAAAGTTGGCAGCAAGGTTCTTTGAATGGCTTTGCCAGGCGCACTTTGCACTCTCGACACATTCAGCTAAAGCTCGCCTTGAAGGGCACCTGTGCGGTTGACGTGTTCACTACATTTTCTCTCTGTTTCTGCAGCTATATTAAGGATGATGTCGCTAAATTTGGCAGGTAGGGTACATTGAACGGCTTTGCCAGGCGCACTTGTCTCTCTCGAAACACTAAACACATCAAACGACGAGGATGGGATTCGAACCCACGCGTGCAGAGCACAATGGATTAGCAGTCCATCGCCTTAACCACTCGGCCACCTCGTCACTCTCCAGCATGCGTTGCCCGAAGCTGGGCTGTGGTGTGTTTCTGCCGCTATATTAAGGATGATGTCGCTAAATTTGGCAGGTAGGGTACATTGAACGGCTTTGCCAGGCACACTTGGCTCTCTGAAAACGCTAAAGACATCAAACGACGAGGATGGGATTCGAACCCACGCGTGCAGAGCACAATGGATTAGCAGTCCATCGCCTTAACCACTCGGCCACCTCGTCACTCTCCAGCATGTGTTGCCCGAAGCTGGGCTGTGGTGTGTTTCTGCCGCTATATTAAGGATGATGTCGCTAAATTTGGCAGGTAGGGTACATTGAACGGCTTTGCCAGGCACACTTGGCTCTCTGAAAACGCTAAAGACATCAAACGACGAGGATGGGATTCGAACCCACGCGTGCAGAGCACAATGGATTAGCAGTCCATCGCCTTAACCACTCGGCCACCTCGTCACTCGACCAAACCTGTTTTCCCGAAGCTGGGCAGTGGTGTGTTTCGGCAGCTATTTTAAGGATGATGTTGTTAAAGTTGGCAGCAAGGTTCTTTGAATGGCTTTGCCAGGCGCACTTTGCTCTCTTGACACATTCAGCTAAAGCTCGCCTTGAGGGGCACCTGTGCGGTTGACGTGTTCACTACATTTTCTCTCTGTTTTTGCAGCTATATTAAGGATGATGTCGCTAAATTTGGCAGGTAAGGTACATTGAACGGCTTTGCCAGGCGCACTTGTCTCTCTCGAAACACTAAACACATCAAACGACAAGGATGGGATTCAAACCCACTCGTGCAGAGCACAATGGATTAGCAGTCCATCGCCTTAACCACTCGGCCACCTCGTCACTCTCCAGCATGTGTTGCCCGAAGCTGGGCTGTGGTGTGTTTCTGCCGCTATATTAAGGATGACTTTGCTAAACATGGCAGGCCGGGTACATTGAACGGCTTTGCCAGGCACACTTGGCTCTCTGAAAACGCTAAAGACATCAAACGACGAGGATGGGATTCGAACCCACGCGTGCAGAGCACAATGGATTAGCAGTCCATCGCCTTAACCACTCGGCCACCTCGTCACTCGACCAAACCTGTTTTCCCGAAGCTGGGCAGTGGTGTGTTTCGGCAGCTATTTTAAGGATGATGTTGTTAAAGTTGGCAGCAAGGTTCTTTGAATGGCTTTGCCAGGCGCACTTTGCTCTCTCGACACATTCAGCTAAAGCTCGCCTTGAGGGGCACCTGTGCGGTTGACGTGTTCACCACATTTTCTCTCTGTTTCTTCAGCTATATTAAGGATGATGTCGCTAAATTTGGCAGGTAGGGTACATTGAACGGCTTTGCCAGGCGCACTTGTCTCTCTCGAAACACTAAACACATCAAACGACGAGGATGGGATTCGAACCCACGCGTGCAGAGCACAATGGATTAGCAGTCCATCGCCTTAACCACTCGGCCACCTCCTCACTCGCCTGCATGTGTTGCCCGAAGCTGGGCTGTGGTGTGTTTCTGCCGCTATATTAAGGATGACTTTGCTAAACATGGCAGGCCGGGTACATTGAACGGCTTTGCCAGGCACACTTGGCTCTCTGAAAACACTAAAGACATCAAACAACGAGGATTCGAACCCACGCATGCAGAGCACAATGGATTAGCAGTCCATCGCCTTAACCACTCGGCCACCTCGTCACTCTCCTGCATGTGTTGCCCGAAGCTGGGCTGTGGTGTGTTTCTGCCGCTATATTAAGGATGACTTTGCTAAACATGGCAGGCCGGGTACATTGAACGGCTTTGCCAGGCACACTTGGCTCTCTGAAAACGCTAAAGACATCAAACGACGAGGATGGGATTCGAACCCACGCGTGCAGAGCACAATGGATTAGCAGTCCATCGCCTTAACCACTCGGCCACCTCGTCACTCGACCAGACCTGTTTTCCCGAAGCTGGGCAGTGGTGTGTTTCGGCAGCTATTTTAAGGATGATGTTGTTAAAGTTGGCAGCAAGGTTCTTTGAATGGCTTTGCCAGGCGCACTTTGCTCTCTCGACACATTCAGCTAAAGCTCGCCTTGAGGGGCACCTGTGCGGTTGACGTGTTCACTACATTTTCTCTCTGTTTCTGCAGCTATATTAAGGATGATGTCGCTAAATTTGGCAGGTAGGGTACATTGAACGGCTTTGCCAGGCGCACTTGGCTCTCTGAAAACACTAAAGACATCAAACGACGAGGATGGTATTCAAACCCACGTGTGCACAACACAACATAATAGCAGTCCATCACCTAACCACTCAGCCACCTCGCCACAACCTTTTGGATGTTGGAAGTAGTAATTTGGTGCTTTTCAACCCCATCTCATTAACATGATGGAGATACAGTTCACCATATTGTGTTGGAAATGGTTTGGCTGATGAGAGAGGTAACCCTTCGACTGACCTGCAAGGAGCATTGGGTTCTATGGGTTAGGAGACTCACAACTGTTTTGATAGAGGGAGATCTGCTTATGTTTCATTTGTGTGCTGCTTCTGATTTGTTGGAAAGAACCTAGAGAGAACGCCTGGGTCGAGAAAAAGGCAGCATAGCTTGCATTGGACCTCTCTCAGAATATGTTTGCAGTGTCCTTGCACTCTTCATTATCCTACCCAACCTCGTAGGGAGCTCGTGGAATCGATCCCGAACTCAAACATATTCTTGGACATTGAGCTTTATAACTCCGCCCCTTTGCTACCAGGATCCACAATTCTCTCCCCCCAAAATTAGAAAGCAGCGCATTTTTTGTTCTTTGAGTGAAGAGATAACAATGATAAAACCTTTTTGTGCACATACCTCACCTGTTTCGTAGACACACCATGCAGCCGTCAGTGCCCAAAAGCTTATTACATGGCAGTTTAAAGCTTGATACCACCCTGTCGTTCCATGTCCAGATAAAAGCACAGAAAACGCTGCTCCTTTTGCCGGCATTCTTTCGCAGAGGCAATATCGTAGTCTATGAGGTTTATCCGAGACGTGATCTTTGCTGGTTGAAAACTTTACCCAATACCCCGCTGGGATGACTTGAAATATAGTCAGCCTTGGCAATTTTTGACGGTCTCTTAGGAGGCTTTGAGACTTGTTGAAAGAACAGAATTGTGCTTTCGCTCCTTGAAAGTGCTGCATTCACTGTGACGGCGAAGACATGAGCTTGAAGACGGTTGGTGTAGACAGTATTTGGACCTCCCTTAGAATGTGTTTTTGTTTTTATAAAGGTCATATCCATGCAACAGGGGCCTTCTTGTTTTGATCCTGTCCTCGACAATGTTTTCAGAATTGAACAGGTGCTTTTTCTGCAGCTACAATTAAAATGAAATTCAGCTAAAGCTTGCCTAGCACCCCTGCAGTTGACCTGTTCGCTAGGCTCTCTGTTTCTGAAGCTATTTTAAGGATGACGTCGTTGAAGTTGGCAGCAAGGTCCTTTGCCAGGCGCACTTGTCTCTCTCGAAACACTAAACACATCAAACAACAAGGATGGGATTCGAACCCACGCGTGCAGAGCACAATGGATTAGCAGTCCATCGCCTTAACCACTCGGCCACCTCGTCACTCGCCTGCATGTGTTGCCCGAAGCTGGGCTGTGGTGTGTTTCTGCCGCTATATTAAGGATGACTTTGCTAAACATGGCAGGCCGGGTACATTGAACGGCTTTGCCAGGCACACTTGGCTCTCTGAAAACACTAAAGACATCAAACGACGAGGATGGGATTCGAACCCACGCATGCAGAGCACAATGGATTAGCAGTCCATCGCCTTAACCACTCGGCCACCTCGTCACTCGACCAACCCTGTTTTCCCGAAGCTGGGCAGTGGTGTGTTTCGGCAGCTATTTTAAGGATGATGTTGTTAAAGTTGGCAGCAAGGTTCTTTGAATGGCTTTGCCAGGCGCACTTTGCACTCTCGACACATTCAGCTAAAGCTCGCCTTGAAGGGCACCTGTGCGGTTGACGTGTTCACTACATTTTCTCTCTGTTTCTGCAGCTATATTAAGGATGATGTCGCTAAATTTGGCAGGTAGGGTACATTGAACGGCTTTGCCAGGCGCACTTGTCTCTCTCGAAACACTAAACACATCAAACGACGAGGATGGGATTCGAACCCACGCGTGCAGAGCACAATGGATTAGCAGTCCATCGCCTTAACCACTCGGCCACCTCGTCACTCTCCAGCATGCGTTGCCCGAAGCTGGGCTGTGGTGTGTTTCTGCCGCTATATTAAGGATGATGTCGCTAAATTTGGCAGGTAGGGTACATTGAACGGCTTTGCCAGGCACACTTGGCTCTCTGAAAACGCTAAAGACATCAAACGACGAGGATGGGATTCGAACCCACGCGTGCAGAGCACAATGGATTAGCAGTCCATCGCCTTAACCACTCGGCCACCTCGTCACTCTCCAGCATGTGTTGCCCGAAGCTGGGCTGTGGTGTGTTTCTGCCGCTATATTAAGGATGATGTCGCTAAATTTGGCAGGTAGGGTACATTGAACGGCTTTGCCAGGCACACTTGGCTCTCTGAAAACGCTAAAGACATCAAACGACGAGGATGGGATTCGAACCCACGCGTGCAGAGCACAATGGATTAGCAGTCCATCGCCTTAACCACTCGGCCACCTCGTCACTCGACCAAACCTGTTTTCCCGAAGCTGGGCAGTGGTGTGTTTCGGCAGCTATTTTAAGGATGATGTTGTTAAAGTTGGCAGCAAGGTTCTTTGAATGGCTTTGCCAGGCGCACTTTGCTCTCTTGACACATTCAGCTAAAGCTCGCCTTGAGGGGCACCTGTGCGGTTGACGTGTTCACTACATTTTCTCTCTGTTTTTGCAGCTATATTAAGGATGATGTCGCTAAATTTGGCAGGTAAGGTACATTGAACGGCTTTGCCAGGCGCACTTGTCTCTCTCGAAACACTAAACACATCAAACGACAAGGATGGGATTCAAACCCACTCGTGCAGAGCACAATGGATTAGCAGTCCATCGCCTTAACCACTCGGCCACCTCGTCACTCTCCAGCATGTGTTGCCCGAAGCTGGGCTGTGGTGTGTTTCTGCCGCTATATTAAGGATGACTTTGCTAAACATGGCAGGCCGGGTACATTGAACGGCTTTGCCAGGCACACTTGGCTCTCTGAAAACGCTAAAGACATCAAACGACGAGGATGGGATTCAAACCCACGCGTGCAGAGCACAATGGATTAGCAGTCCATCGCCTTAACCACTCGGCCACCTCGTCACTCGACCAGACCTGTTTTCCCGAAGCTGGGCAGTGGTGTGTTTCGGCAGCTATTTTAAGGATGATGTTGTTAAAGTTGGCAGCAAGGTTCTTTGAATGGCTTTGCCAGGCGCACTTTGCTCTCTCGACACATTCAGCTAAAGCTCGCCTTGAGGGGCACCTGTGCGGTTGACGTGTTCACTACATTTTCTCTCTGTTTCTGCAGCTATATTAAGGATGATGTCGCTAAATTTGGCAGGTAGGGTACATTGAACGGCTTTGCCAGGCGCACTTGGCTCTCTGAAAACACTAAAGACATCAAACGACAAGGATGGTATTCAAACCCACGTGTGCACAACACAACATAATAGCAGTCCATCACCTAACCACTCAGCCACCTCGCCACAACCTTTTGGATGTTGGAAGTAGTAATTTGGTGCTTTTCAACCCCATCTCATTAACATGATGGAGATACAGTTCACCATATTGTGTTGGAAATGGTTTGGCTGATGAGAGAGGTAACCCTTCGACTGACCTGCAAGGAGCATTGGGTTCTATGGGTTAGGAGACTCACAACTGTTTTGATAGAGGGAGATCTGCTTATGTTTCATTTGTGTGCTGCTTCTGATTTGTTGGAAAGAACCTAGAGAGAACGCCTGGGTCGAGAAAAAGGCAGCATAGCTTGCATTGGACCTCTCTCAGAATATGTTTGCAGTGTGCACTCTTCATTATCCTACCCAACCTCGTAGGGAGCTCGTGGAATCGATCCCGAACTCAAACATATTCTTGGACATTGAGCTTTATAACTCCGCCCCTTTGCTACCAGGATCCACAATTCTCTCCCCCCAAAATTAGAAAGCAGCGCATTTTTTGTTCTTTGAGTGAAGAGATAACAATGATAAAACCTTTTTGTGCACATACCTCACCTGTTTCGTAGACACACCATGCAGCCGTCAGTGCCCAAAAGCTTATTACATGGCAGTTTAAAGCTTGATACCACCCTGTCGTTCCATGTCCAGATAAAAGCACGGAAGACGCTGCTCCTTTTGCCGGCATTCTTTCGCAGAGGCAATATCGTAGTCTATGAGGTTTATCCGAGACGTGATCTTTGCTGGTTGAAAACTTTACCCAATACCCCGCTGGGATGACTTGAAATATAGTCAGCCTTGGCAATTTTTGACGGTCTCTTAGGAGGCTTTAAGACTTGTTGAAAGAACAGAATTGTGCTTTCGCTCCTTGAAATTGCTGCATTCACTGTGACGGCGAAGACATGAGCTTGAAGACGGTTGGTGTAGTCAGTATTTGGACCTCCCTTAGAATGTGTTTTTGTTTTTATAAAGGTCATATCCATGCAATAGGGGCCTTCTTGTTTTGATCCTGTCCTCGACAATGTTTTCAGAAATGAACAGGTGCTTTTTCTGCAGCTACAATTAAAATGAAATTCAGCTAAAGCTTGCCTTGAGGGGCACCCCTGCAGTTGACCTGTTCGCTAGGCTCTCTGTTTCTGCAGCTATTTTAAGGATGACGTCGTTAAAGTTGGCAGCAAGGCCCTTTGCCAGGCGCACTTGTCTCTCTCGAAACACTAAACACATCAAACGACAAGGATGGAATTCGAACCCACGCGTGCAGAGCACAATCGATTAGCAGTCCATCGCCTTAACCACTCGGCCACCTCGTCACTCGCCTGCATGTGTTGCCCGAAGCTGGGCTGTGGTGTGTTTCTGCCGCTATATTAAGGATGACTTTGCTAAACATGGCAGGCCGGGTACATTGAACGGCTTTGCCAGGCACACTTGGCTCTCTGAAAACGCTAAAGACATCAAACGACGAGGATGGGATTCGAACCCACGCGTGCAGAGCACAATGGATTAGCAATCCATCGCCTTAACCACTCGGCCACCTCGTCACTCGACCAACCCTGTTTTCCCGAAGCTGGGCAGTGGTGTGTTTCGGCAGCTATTTTAAGGATGATGTTGTTAAAGTTGGCAGCAAGGTTCTTTGAATGGCTTTGCCAGGCGCACTTTGCACTCTCGACACATTCAGCTAAAGCTCGCCTTGAAGGGCACCTGTGCGGTTGACGTGTTCACTACATTTTCTCTCTGTTTCTGCAGCTATATTAAGGATGATGTCGCTAAATTTGGCAGGTAGGGTACATTGAACGGCTTTGCCAGGCGCACTTGTCTCTCTCGAAACACTAAACACATCAAACGACGAGGATGGGATTCGAACCCACGCGTGCAGAGCACAATGGATTAGCAGTCCATCGCCTTAACCACTCGGCCACCTCGTCACTCTCCAGCATGCGTTGCCCGAAGCTGGGCTGTGGTGTGTTTCTGCCGCTATATTAAGGATGATGTCGCTAAATTTGGCAGGTAGGGTACATTGAACGGCTTTGCCAGGCACACTTGGCTCTCTGAAAACGCTAAAGACATCAAACGACGAGGATGGGATTCGAACCCACGCGTGCAGAGCACAATGGATTAGCAGTCCATCGCCTTAACCACTCGGCCACCTCGTCACTCTCCAGCATGTGTTGCCCGAAGCTGGGCTGTGGTGTGTTTCTGCCGCTATATTAAGGATGATGTCGCTAAATTTGGCAGGTAGGGTACATTGAACGGCTTTGCCAGGCACACTTGGCTCTCTGAAAACGCTAAAGACATCAAACGACGAGGATGGGATTCGAACCCACGCGTGCAGAGCACAATGGATTAGCAGTCCATCGCCTTAACCACTCGGCCACCTCGTCACTCGACCAAACCTGTTTTCCCGAAGCTGGGCAGTGGTGTGTTTCGGCAGCTATTTTAAGGATGATGTTGTTAAAGTTGGCAGCAAGGTTCTTTGAATGGCTTTGCCAGGCGCACTTTGCTCTCTTGACACATTCAGCTAAAGCTCGCCTTGAGGGGCACCTGTGCGGTTGACGTGTTCACTACATTTTCTCTCTGTTTTTGCAGCTATATTAAGGATGATGTCGCTAAATTTGGCAGGTAAGGTACATTGAACGGCTTTGCCAGGCGCACTTGTCTCTCTCGAAACACTAAACACATCAAACGACAAGGATGGGATTCAAACCCACTCGTGCAGAGCACAATGGATTAGCAGTCCATCGCCTTAACCACTCGGCCACCTCGTCACTCTCCAGCATGTGTTGCCCGAAGCTGGGCTGTGGTGTGTTTCTGCCGCTATATTAAGGATGACTTTGCTAAACATGGCAGGCCGGGTACATTGAACGGCTTTGCCAGGCACACTTGGCTCTCTGAAAACGCTAAAGACATCAAACGACGAGGATGGGATTCAAACCCACGCGTGCAGAGCACAATGGATTAGCAGTCCATCGCCTTAACCACTCGGCCACCTCGTCACTCGACCAGACCTGTTTTCCCGAAGCTGGGCAGTGGTGTGTTTCGGCAGCTATTTTAAGGATGATGTTGTTAAAGTTGGCAGCAAGGTTCTTTGAATGGCTTTGCCAGGCGCACTTTGCTCTCTCGACACATTCAGCTAAAGCTCGCCTTGAGGGGCACCTGTGCGGTTGACGTGTTCACTACATTTTCTCTCTGTTTCTGCAGCTATATTAAGGATGATGTCGCTAAATTTGGCAGGTAGGGTACATTGAACGGCTTTGCCAGGCGCACTTGGCTCTCTGAAAACACTAAAGACATCAAACGACAAGGATGGTATTCAAACCCACGTGTGCACAACACAACATAATAGCAGTCCATCACCTAACCACTCAGCCACCTCGCCACAACCTTTTGGATGTTGGAAGTAGTAATTTGGTGCTTTTCAACCCCATCTCATTAACATGATGGAGATACAGTTCACCATATTGTGTTGGAAATGGTTTGGCTGATGAGAGAGGTAACCCTTCGACTGACCTGCAAGGAGCATTGGGTTCTATGGGTTAGGAGACTCACAACTGTTTTGATAGAGGGAGATCTGCTTATGTTTCATTTGTGTGCTGCTTCTGATTTGTTGGAAAGAACCTAGAGAGAACGCCTGGGTCGAGAAAAAGGCAGCATAGCTTGCATTGGACCTCTCTCAGAATATGTTTGCAGTGTGCACTCTTCATTATCCTACCCAACCTCGTAGGGAGCTCGTGGAATCGATCCCGAACTCAAACATATTCTTGGACATTGAGCTTTATAACTCCGCCCCTTTGCTACCAGGATCCACAATTCTCTCCCCCCAAAATTAGAAAGCAGCGCATTTTTTGTTCTTTGAGTGAAGAGATAACAATGATAAAACCTTTTTGTGCACATACCTCACCTGTTTCGTAGACACACCATGCAGCCGTCAGTGCCCAAAAGCTTATTACATGGCAGTTTAAAGCTTGATACCACCCTGTCGTTCCATGTCCAGATAAAAGCACGGAAGACGCTGCTCCTTTTGCCGGCATTCTTTCGCAGAGGCAATATCGTAGTCTATGAGGTTTATCCGAGACGTGATCTTTGCTGGTTGAAAACTTTACCCAATACCCCGCTGGGATGACTTGAAATATAGTCAGCCTTGGCAATTTTTGACGGTCTCTTAGGAGGCTTTAAGACTTGTTGAAAGAACAGAATTGTGCTTTCGCTCCTTGAAAGTGCTGCATTCACTGTGACGGCGAAGACATGAGCTTGAAGACGGTTGGTGTAGTCAGTATTTGGACCTCCCTTAGAATGTGTTTTTGTTTTTATAAAGGTCATATCCATGCAATAGGGGCCTTCTTGTTTTGATCCTGTCCTCGACAATGTTTTCAGAAATGAACAGGTGCTTTTTCTGCAGCTACAATTAAAATGAAATTCAGCTAAAGCTTGCCTTGAGGGGCACCCCTGCAGTTGACCTGTTCGCTAGGCTCTCTGTTTCTGCAGCTATTTTAAGGATGACGTCGTTAAAGTTGGCAGCAAGGCCCTTTGCCAGGCGCACTTGTCTCTCTCGAAACACTAAACACATCAAACGACAAGGATGGAATTCGAACCCACGCGTGCAGAGCACAATCGATTAGCAGTCCATCGCCTTAACCACTCGGCCACCTCGTCACTCGCCTGCATGTGTTGCCCGAAGCTGGGCTGTGGTGTGTTTCTGCCGCTATATTAAGGATGACTTTGCTAAACATGGCAGGCCGGGTACATTGAACGGCTTTGCCAGGCACACTTGGCTCTCTGAAAACGCTAAAGACATCAAACGACGAGGATGGGATTCGAACCCACGCGTGCAGAGCACAATGGATTAGCAGTCCATCGCCTTAACCACTCGGCCACCTCGTCACTCGACCAGACCTGTTTTCCTGAAGCTAGGCAGTGGTGTGTTTCGGCAGCTATTTTAAGGATGATGTTGTTAAAGTTGGCAGCAAGGTTCTTTGAATGGCTTTGCCAGGCGCACTTTGCTCTCTCAAAACATTCAGCTAAAGCTCGCCTTGAGGGGCACCTGTGCGGTTGACGTGTTCACTACATTTTCTCTCTGTTTCTGCAGCTATATTAAGGATGATGTCGCTAAATTTGGCAGGTAGGGTACATTGAACGGCTTTGCCAGGCGCACTCGTCTCTCTCGAAACACTAAACACATCAAACGACGAGGATGGGATTCGAACCCACGCGTGCAGAGCACAATGGATTAGCAGTCCATCGCCTTAACCACTCGGCCACCTCGTCACTCTCCAGCATGTGTTGCCCGAAGCTGGGCTGTGGTGTGTTTCTGCCGCTATATTAAGGATGACTTTGCTAAACATGGCAGGCCGGGTACATTGAACGGCTTTGCCAGGCACACTTCGCTCTCTGAAAACGCTAAAGACATCAAACGACGAGGATGGGATTCGAACCCACGCGTGCAGAGCACAATGGATTAGCAGTACATCGCCTTAACCACTCGGCCACCTCGTCACTCTCCTGCATGTGTTGCCCGAAGCTGGGCTGTGGTGTGTTTCTGCCGCTATATTAAGGATGACTTTGCTAAACATGGCAGGCCGGGTACATTGAACGGCTTTGCCAGGCACACTTGGCTCTCTGAAAACGCTAAAGACATCAAACGACGAGGATGGGATTCGAACCCACGCGTGCAGAGCACAATGGATTAGCAGTCCATCGCCTTAACCACTCGGCCACCTCGTCACTCGACCAGACCTGTTTTCCCGAAGCTGGGCAGTGGTGTGTTTCGGCAGCTATTTTAAGGATGATGTTGTTAAAGTTGGCAGCAAGGTTCTTTGAATGGCTTTGCCAGGCGCACTTTGCTCTCTCGACACATTCAGCTAAAGCTCGCCTTGAGGGGCACCTGTGCGGTTGACGTGTTCACTACATTTTCTCTCTGTTTCTGCAGCTATATTAAGGATGATGTCGCTAAATTTGGCAGGTAGGGTACATTGAACGGCTTTGCCAGGCGCACTTGGCTCTCTGAAAACACTAAAGACATCAAACGACGAGGATGGTATTCAAACCCACGTGTGCACAACACAACATAATAGCAGTCCATCACCTAACCACTCAGCCACCTCGCCACAACTTTTTGGATGTTGGAAGTAGTAATTTGGTGCTTTTCAACCCCATCTCATTAACATGATGGAGATACAGTTCACCATATTGTGTTGGAAATGGTTTGGCTGATGAGAGAGGTAACCCTTCGACTGACCTGCAAGGAGCATTGGGTTCTATGGGTTAGGAGACTCACAACTGTTTTGATAGAGGGAGATCTGCTTATGTTTCATTTGTGTGCTGCTTCTGATTTGTTGGAAAGAACCTAGAGAGAACGCCTGGGTCGAGAAAAAGGCAGCATAGCTTGCATTGGACCTCTCTCAGAATATGTTTGCAGTGTGCACTCTTCATTATCCTACCCAACCTCGTAGGGAGCTCGTGGAATCGATCCCGAACTCAAACATATTCTTGGACATTGAGCTTTATAACTCCGCCCCTTTGCTACCAGGATCCACAATTCTCTCCCCCCAAAATTAGAAAGCAGCGCATTTTTTGTTCTTTGAGTGAAGAGATAACAATGATAAAACCTTTTTGTGCACATACCTCACCTGTTTCGTAGACACACCATGCAGCCGTCAGTGCCCAAAAGCTTATTACATGGCAGTTTAAAGCTTGATACCACCCTGTCGTTCCATGTCCAGATAAAAGCACGGAAGACGCTGCTCCTTTTGCCGGCATTCTTTCGCAGAGGCAATATCGTAGTCTATGAGGTTTATCCGAGACGTGATCTTTGCTGGTTGAAAACTTTACCCAATACCCCGCTGGGATGACTTGAAATATAGTCAGCCTTGGCAATTTTTGACGGTCTCTTAGGAGGCTTTGAGACTTGTTGAAAGAACAGAATTGTGCTTTCGCTCCTTGAAAGTGCTGCATTCACTGTGACGGCGAAGACATGGGCTTGAAGACGGTTGGTGTAGTCAGTATTTGGACCTCCCTTAGAATGTGTTTTTGTTTTTATAAAGGTCATATCCATGCAACAGGGGCCTTCTTGTTTTGATCCTGTCCTCGACAATGTTTTCAGAAATGAACAGGTGCTTTTTCTGCAGCTACAATTAAAATGAAATTCAGCTAAAGCTTGCCTTGAGGGGCACCCCTGCAGTTGACCTGTTCGCTAGGCTCTCTGTTTCTGCAGCTATTTTAAGGATGACGTCGTTGAAGTTGGCAGCAAGGTCCTTTGCCAGGCGCACTTGTCTCTCTCGAAACACTAAACACATCAAACACCAAGGATGGGATTCAAACCCACTCGTGCAGAGCACAATGGATTAGCAGTCCATCGCCTTAACCACTCGGCCACCTCGTCACTCTCCTGCATGTGTTGCCCGAAGCTGGGCTGTGGTGTGTTTCTGCCGCTATATTAAGGATGACTTTGCTAAACATGGCAGGCCGGGTACTTTGAACGGCTTTGCCAGGCACACTTGGCTCTCTGAAAACACTAAAGACATCAAACGACGAGGATGGGATTCGAACCCACGCATGCAGAGCACAATGGATTAGCAGTCCATCGCCTTAACCACTCGGCCACCTCGTCACTCGACCAACCCTGTTTTCCCGAAGCTGGGCAGTGGTGTGTTTCGGCAGCTATTTTAAGGATGATGTTGTTAAAGTTGGCAGCAAGGTTCTTTGAATGGCTTTGCCAGGCGCACTTTGCACTCTCGACACATTCAGCTAAAGCTCGCCTTGAAGGGCACCTGTGCGGTTGACGTGTTCACTACATTTTCTCTCTGTTTCTGCAGCTATATTAAGGATGATGTCGCTAAATTTGGCAGGTAGGGTACATTGAACGGCTTTGCCAGGCGCACTTGTCTCTCTCGAAACACTAAACACATCAAACGACGAGGATGGGATTCGAACCCACGCGTGCAGAGCACAATGGATTAGCAGTCCATCGCCTTAACCACTCGGCCACCTCGTCACTCTCCAGCGTGCGTTGCCCGAAGCTGGGCTGTGGTGTGTTTCTGCCGCTATATTAAGGATGATGTCGCTAAATTTGGCAGGTAGGGTACATTGAACGGCTTTGCCAGGCACACTTGGCTCTCTGAAAACGCTAAAGACATCAAACGACGAGGATGGGATTCGAACCCACGCGTGCAGAGCACAATGGATTAGCAGTCCATCGCCTTAACCACTCGGCCACCTCGTCACTCTCCAGCATGTGTTGCCCGAAGCTGGGCTGTGGTGTGTTTCTGCCGCTATATTAAGGATGATGTCGCTAAATTTGGCAGGTAGGGTACATTGAACGGCTTTGCCAGGCACACTTGGCTCTCTGAAAACGCTAAAGACATCAAACGACGAGGATGGGATTCGAACCCACGCGTGCAGAGCACAATGGATTAGCAGTCCATCGCCTTAACCACTCGGCCACCTCGTCACTCGACCAAACCTGTTTTCCCGAAGCTGGGCAGTGGTGTGTTTCGGCAGCTATTTTAAGGATGATGTTGTTAAAGTTGGCAGCAAGGTTCTTTGAATGGCTTTGCCAGGCGCACTTTGCTCTCTTGACACATTCAGCTAAAGCTCGCCTTGAGGGGCACCTGTGCGGTTGACGTGTTCACTACATTTTCTCTCTGTTTTTGCAGCTATATTAAGGATGATGTCGCTAAATTTGGCAGGTAGGGTACATTGAACGGCTTTGCCAGGCGCACTTGTCTCTCTCGAAACACTAAACACATCAAACGACAAGGATGGGATTCAAACCCACTCGTGCAGAGCACAATGGATTAGCAGTCCATCGCCTTAACCACTCGGCCACCTCGTCACTCTCCAGCATGTGTTGCCCGAAGCTGGGCTGTGGTGTGTTTCTGCCGCTATATTAAGGATGACTTTGCTAAACATGGCAGGCCGGGTACATTGAACGGCTTTGCCAGGCACACTTGGCTCTCTGAAAACACTAAAGACATCAAACGACGAGGATGGGATTCGAACCCACGCATGCAGAGCACAATGGATTAGCAGTCCATCGCCTTAACCACTCGGCCACCTCGTCACTCGACCAACCCGGTTTTCCCGAAGCTGGGCAGTGGTGTGTTTCGGCAGCTATTTTAAGGATGATGTTGTTAAAGTTGGCAGCAAGGTTCTTTGAATGGATTTGCGGTTGACGTGTTCACTACATTTTCTCTCTGTTTTTGCAGCTATATTAAGGATGATGTCGCTAAATTTGGCAGGTAGGGTACATTGAATGGCTTTGCCAGGCGCACTTGGCTCTCTGAAAACACTAAAGACATCAAACGACAAGGATGGTATTCAAACCCACGTGTGCACAACACAACATAATAGCAGTCCATCACCTAACCACTCAGCCACCTCGCCACAACCTTTTGGATGTTGGAAGTAGTAATTTGGTGCTTTTCAACCCCATCTCATTAACATGATGGAGATACAGTTCACCATATTGTGTTGGAAATGGTTTGGCTGATGAGAGAGGTAACCCTTCGACTGACCTGCAAGGAGCATTGGGTTCTATGGGTTAGGAGACTCACAACTGTTTTGATAGAGGGAGATCTGCTTATGTTTCATTTGTGTGCTGCTTCTGATTTGTTGGAAAGAACCTAGAGAGAACGCCTGGGTCGAGAAAAAGGCAGCATAGCTTGCATTGGACCTCTCTCAGAATATGTTTGCAGTGTGCACTCTTCATTATCCTACCCAACCTCGTAGGGAGCTCGTGGAATCGATCCCGAACTCAAACATATTCTTGGACATTGAGCTTTATAACTCCGCCCCTTTGCTACCAGGATCCACAATTCTCTCCCCCCAAAATTAGAAAGCAGCGCATTTTTTGTTCTTTGAGTGAAGAGATAACAATGATAAAACCTTTTTGTGCACATACCTCACCTGTTTCGTAGACACACCATGCAGCCGTCAGTGCCCAAAAGCTTATTACATGGCAGTTTAAAGCTTGATACCACCCTGTCGTTCCATGTCCAGATAAAAGCACGGAAGACGCTGCTCCTTTTGCCGGCATTCTTTCGCAGAGGCAATATCGTAGTCTATGAGGTTTATCTGAGACGTGATCTTTGCTGGTTGAAAACTTTACCCAATACCCCGCTGGGATGACTTGAAATATAGTCAGCCTTGGCAATTTTTGACGGTCTCTTAGGAGGCTTTAAGACTTGTTGAAAGAACAGAATTGTGCTTTCGCTCCTTGAAAGTGCTGCATTCACTGTGACGGCGAAGACATGAGCTTGAAGACGGTTGGTGTAGTCAGTATTTGGACCTCCCTTAGAATGTGTTTTTGTTTTTATAAAGGTCATATCCATGCAACAGGGGCCTTCTTGTTTTGATCCTGTCCTCGACAATGTTTTCAGAAATGAACAGGTGCTTTTTCTGCAGCTACAATTAAAATGAAATTCAGCTAAAGCTTGCCTTGAGGGGCACCCCTGCAGTTGACCTGTTCGCTAGGCTCTCTGTTTCTGCAGCTATTTTAAGGATGACGTCGTTAAAGTTGGCAGCAAGGTCCTTTGCCAGGCGCACTTGTCTCTCTCGAAACGCTAAAGACATCAAACGACGAGGATGGGATTCGAACCCACGCGTGCAGAGCACAATGGATTAGCAGTCCATCGCCTTAACCACTCGGCCACCTCGTCACTCGACCAAACCTGTTTTCCCGAAGCTGGGCAGTGGTGTGTTTCGGCAGCTATTTTAAGGATGATGTTGTTAAAGTTGGCAGCAAGGTTCTTTGAATGGCTTTGCCAGGCGCACTTTGCTCTCTCGACACATTCAGCTAAAGCTCGCCTTGAGGGGCACCTGTGCGGTTGACGTGTTCACTACATTTTCTCTCTGTTTCTGCAGCTATATTAAGGATGATGTCGCTAAATTTGGCAGGTAGGGTACATTGAACGGCTTTGCCAGGCGCACTTGGCTCTCTGAAAACACTAAAGACATCAAACGACGAGGATGGGATTCGAACCCACGCATGCAGAGCACAATGGATTAGCAGTCCATCGCCTTAACCACTCGGCCACCTCGTCACTCGACCAAGCCTGTTTTCCCGAAGCTGGGCAGTGGTGTGTTTCGGCAGCTATTTTAAGGATGATGCTGTTAAAGTTGGCAGCAAGGTTCTTTGAATGGCTTTGCCAGGCGCACTTTGCTCTCTCGACACATTCAGCTAAAGCTCGCCTTGAGGGGCACCTGTGCGGTTGACGTGTTCACCACATTTTCTCTCTGTTTCTGCAGCTATATTAAGGATGATGTCGCTAAATTTGGCAGGTAGGGTACATTGAACGGCTTTGCCAGGCGCACTTGTCTCTCTCGAAACACTAAACACATCAAACGACGAGGATGGGATTCGAACCCACGCGTGCAGAGCACAATGGATTAGCAGTCCATCGCCTTAACCACTCGGCCACCTCGTCACTCGCCTGCATGTGTTGCCCGAAGCTGGGCTGTGGTGTGTTTCTGCCGCTATATTAAGGATGACTTTGCTAAACATGGCAGGCCGGGTACATTGAACGGCTTTGCCAGGCACACTTGGCTCTCTGAAAACGCTAAAGACATCAAACGACGAGGATGGGATTCGAACCCACGCGTGCAGAGCACAATGGATTAGCAGTCCATCGCCTTAACCACTCGGCCACCTCGTCACTCGACCAGACCTGTTTTCCCGAAGCTGGGCAGTGGTGTGTTTCGGCAGCTATTTTAAGGATGATGTTGTTAAAGTTGGCAGCAAGGTTCTTTGAATGGCTTTGCCAGGCTCAATTTGCTCTCTCGACACATTCAGCTAAAGCTCGCCTTGAGGGGCACCTGTGCGGTTGACGTGTTCACTACATTTTCTCTCTGTTTCTGCAGCTATATTAAGGATGATGTCGCTAAATTTGGCAGGTAGGGTACATTGAACGGCTTTGCCAGGCGCACTTGGCTCTCTGAAAACACTAAAGACATCAAACGACGAGGATGGTATTCAAACCCACGTGTGCACAACACAACATAATAGCAGTCCATCACCTAACCACTCGGCCACCTCGCCACAACCTTTTGGATGTTGGAAGTAGTAATTTGGTGCTTTTCAACCCCATCTCATTAACATGATGGAGATACAGTTCACCATATTGTGTTGGAAATGGTTTGGCTGATGAAAGAGGTAACCCTTCAACTGACCTGCAAGGAGCATTGGGTTCTATGGGTTAGGAGACTCACAACTGTTTTGATAGAGGGAGATCTGCTTATGTTTCATTTGTGTGATGCTTCTGATTTGTTGGAAAGAACCTAGAGAGAACGCCTGGGTCGAGAAAAAGGCAGCATAGCTTGCATTGGACCTCTCTCAGAATATGTTTGCAGTGTCCTTGCACTCTTCATTATCCTACCCAACCTCGTAGGGAGCTCGTGGAATCGATCCCGAACTCAAACATATTCTTGGACATTGAGCTTTATAACTCCGCCCCTTTGCTACCAGGATCCACAATTCTCTCCCCCCAAAATTAGAAAGCAGCGCATTTTTTGTTCTTTGAGTGAAGAGATAACAATGATAAAACCTTTTTGTGCACATACCTCACCTGTTTCGTAGACACACCATGCAGCCGTCAGTGCCCAAAAGCTTATTACATGGCAGTTTAAAGCTTGATACCACCCTGTCGTTCCATGTCCAGATAAAAGCACGGAAGACGCTGCTCCTTTTGCCGGCATTCTTTCGCAGAGGCAATATCGTAGTCTATGAGGTTTATCCGAGACGTGATCTTTGCTGGTTGAAAACTTTACCCAATACCCCGCTGGGATGACTTGAAATATAGTCAGCCTTGGCAATTTTTGACGGTCTCTTAGGAGGCTTTGAGACTTGTTGAAAGAACAGAATTGTGCTTTCGCTCCTTGAAAGTGCTGCATTCACTGTGACGGCGAAGACATGAGCTTGAAGACGGTTGGTGTAGTCAGTATTTGGACCTCCCTTAGAATGTGTTTTTGTATTTATAAAGGTCATATCCATGCAACAGGGGCCTTCTTGTTTTGATCCTGTCCTCGACAATGTTTTCAGAAATGAACAGGTGCTTTTTCTGCAGCTACAATTAAAATGAAATTCAGCTAAAGCTTGCCTTGAGGGTAGGGCTGCACGATTAATCGCACGATATTGTTATGCGCATCTAATCAGTAAAGCCGGTTCCTTGATTAGTAGTAAATCACCTTCACATGCTTTCAGATGGACGATATAAGTGTTAAATTAACCCCCAAGAGTGTTAAAGTTAATGAGATAATTAAGTGATTAATTTAGTGATGATTGAGCATTATTGAAGACACCTGATGATCACAAGCAGAATCGCTGAAGGACAAAATGTAAAATTGTAAGCCACCGTTATGGAGATCAGTGTTTGCTTTAGTTGGGCTCCTGACACTTATACTTCAAGTTTAAACTATGTTTGTCTGCTATTATTGATTTATAGCAGTCAAATGAACAAAGACAACTGTGATCTGATAGTGTTGGTCATGTTTTGACAAAATCATGCTCTGATCTGAAAATAGAAATTTATTCAGATTATTTGGTATAACATGTTGCAACAGTTTTGTGATTCTACATCATATGATAATTGTATTTTCTTGTAGTTTAAAACATTTAAAAAATTTGTTCCAATAAAATCACTTCCAAACGTATTTATTTAGAAACACAGACATCAATAATCAGCCTGTTTATCTCAATCGTGGTGACAAAATTAATCCTTGTTGCCACCAATCACAACTCATTAATGGCTCCCATCATGCATTGCGGTTTGAATAAATTATGATCTGAATTGTCTATGTAAACTACTTTTCCTAATTGAATATTCTGCTCGTCACCGTTGTTGAGAAGCATTGACTGAATCTTGAGGTCTGTGTGTGCCTAGTTGAAAGATTTTTTTTCTACTTTTAAGAAATCCTTTATATTTAATTCTGAATATTTATGCACAATCTCAGTTATAGTGTAACCAATAGCATAAATCTCAACATTTAGTTTGACTTATGAATGTTATAATATAACCAACACCATTAGATCTCTGTTTTCTTTGTTCATCTGACAAGTATAATTCAGATACAACAGCCCAACAAAATATGAACTGAATGTGTAAGGGTGAGGGTCCAGAGCCCAGCTAAAGCAAACACTGATCTCCATAACGGTGACCTGAAATTCCGGGTTTCTCCTTAAGTAATTCTGCTCAATCATCACTCAATTAATCACTGAATTATCTCATTAACTTTAACGCTCTTGAGTGTGGACTCATATACACTCCCAGGTGTGTTAATTTAACACTGGAGTTTTTGCTGTGTACGAAGAGCCGTAATTAACTGACAAGCTGAGCCATATCGCATTAAATATCGCTGGCGATACGTCCTTGATTTTAATGCGATTTGGCTCAGCTTGTCAGTGATCTACGGCTCTTTGTAGTGAATGCCGCTCCGTCTGAAAGCAGGTGAAGGTGATTTACTGCTAATCAAGGAACCGGCTTTACTGATTAGATGCGCATAACAACATCGTGCGATTAATCGTGCAGCCCTACTTGAGGGGCACCCCTGCAGTTGACCTGTTCGCTAGGCTCTCTGTTTCTGCAGCTATTTTAAGGATGACGTCGTTAAAGTTGGCAGCAAGGTCCTTTGCCAGGCGCACTTGTCTCTCTCGAAACACTAAACACATCAAACGACAAGGATGGGATTCGAACCCACGCGTGCAGAGCACAATGGATTAGCAGTCCATCGCCTTAACCACTCGGCCACCTCGTCACTCGCCTGCATGTATTGCCCGAAGCTGGGCTGTGGTGTGTTTCTGCCGCTATATTAAGGATGACTTTGCTAAACATGGCAGGCCGGGTACATTGAACGGCTTTGCCAGGCACACTTGGCTCTCTGAAAACACTAAAGACATCAAACCACGAGGATGGGATTGGAACCCACGCATGCAGAGCACAATGGATTAGCAGTCCATCGCCTTAACCACTCGGCCACCTCGTCACTCGACCAAGCCTGTTTTCCCGAAGCTGGGCAGTGGTGTGTTTCGGCAGCTATTTTAAGGATGATGTTGTTAAAGTTGGCAGCAAGGTTCTTTGAATGGCTTTGCCAGGCGCACTTTGCTCTCTCGACACATTCAGCTAAAGCTCGCCTTGAGGGGCACCTGTGCGGTTGACGTGTTCACTACATTTTCTCTCTGTTTCTGCAGCTATATTAAGAATGATGTCGCTAAATTTGGCAGGTAGGGTACATTGAACGGCTTTGCCAGGCGCACTTGTCTCTCTCGAAACACTAAACACATCAAACGACGAGGATGGGATTCGAACCCACGCGTGCAGAGCACAATGGATTAGCAGTCCATCGCCTTAACCACTCGGCCACCTCGTCACTCTCCAGCATGTGTTGCCCGAAGCTGGGCTGTGGTGTGTTTCTGCCGCTATATTAAGGATGACTTTGCTAAACATGGCAGGCCAGGTACATTGAACGGATTTGCCAGGCACACTTCGCTCTCTGAGAGAGCTAAAGACATCAAACGACGAGGATGGGATTCTAACCCACGCGTGCAGAGCACAATGGATTAGCAGTCCATCGCCTTAACCACTCGGCCACCTCGTCACTCTCCAGCATGTGTTGCCCGAAGCTGGGCTGTGGTGTGTTTCTGCCGCTATATTAAGGATGACTTTGCTAAACATGGCAGGCCGGGTACATTGAACGGCTTTGCCAGGCACACTTCGCTCTTTGAAAACGCTAAAGACATCAAACGGCGAGGATGGGATTCGAACCCACGCGTGCAGAGCACAATGGATTAGCAGTCCATCGCCTTAACCACTCGGCCACCTCGTCACTCTCCTGCATGTGTTGCCCGAAGCTGGGCTGTGGTGTGTTTCTGCCGCTATATTAAGGATGACTTTGCTAAACATGGCAGGCCGGGTACATTGAATGGCTTTGCCAGGCACACTTGGCTCTCTGAAAACGCTAAAGACATCAAACGACGAGGATGGGATTCGAACCCACGCATGCAGAGCACAATGGATTAGCAGTCCATCGCCTTAACCACTCGGCCACCTCGTCACTCGACCAAACCTGTTTTCCCGAAGCTGGGCAGTGGTGTGTTTCGGCAGCTATTTTAAGGATGATGTTGTTAAAGTTGGCAGCAAGGTTCTTTGAATGGCTTTGCCAGGCTCACTTTGCTCTCTCGACACATTCAGCTAAAGCTCGCCTTGAGGGGCACCTGTGCGGTTGACGTGTTCACTACATTTTCTCTCTGTTTCTGCAGCTATATTAAGGATGATGTCGCTAAATTTGGCAGGTAGGGTACATTGAACGGCTTTGCCAGGCGCACTTGGCTCTCTGAAAACACTAAAGACATCAAACGACGAGGATGGGATTCGAACCCACGCATGCAGAGCACAATGGATTAGCAGTCCATCGCCTTAACCACTCGGCCACCTCGTCACTCGACCAAGCCTGTTTTCCCGAAGCTGGGCAGTGGTGTGTTTCGGCAGCTATTTTAAGGATGATGCTGTTAAAGTTGGCAGCAAGGTTCTTTGAATGGCTTTGCCAGGCGCACTTTGCTCTCTCGACACATTCAGCTAAAGCTCGCCTTGAGGGGCACCTGTGCGGTTGACGTGTTCACCACATTTTCTCTCTGTTTCTGCAGCTATATTAAGGATGATGTCGCTAAATTTGGCAGGTAGGGTACATTGAACGGCTTTGCCAGGCGCACTTGTCTCTCTCGAAACACTAAACACATCAAACGACGAGGATGGGATTCGAACCCACGCGTGCAGAGCACAATGGATTAGCAGTCCATCGCCTTAACCACTCGGCCACCTCGTCAATCGCCTGCATGTGTTGCCCGAAGCTGGGCTGTGGTGTGTTTCTGCCGCTATATTAAGGATGACTTTGCTAAACATGGCAGGCCGGGTACATTGAACGGATTTGCCAGGCACACTTCGCTCTCTGAAAACGCTAAAGACATCAAACGACGAGGATGGGATTCGAACCCACGCGTGCAGAGCACAATGGATTAGCAGTCCATCGCCTTAACCACTCGGCCACCTCGTCACTCTCCTGCATGTGTTGCCCGAAGCTGGGCTGTGGTGTGTTTCTGCCGCTATATTAAGGATGACTTTGCTAAACATGGCAGGCCGGGTACATTGAACGGCTTTGCCAGGCACACTTGGCTCTCTGAAAACGCTAAAGACATCAAACGACGAGGATGGGATTCGAACCCACGCGTGCAGAGCACAATGGATTAGCAGTCCATCGCCTTAACCACTCGGCCACCTCGTCACTCGACCAGACCTGTTTTCCCGAAGCTGGGCAGTGGTGTGTTTCGGCAGCTATTTTAAGGATGATGTTGTTAAAGTTGGCAGCAAGGTTCTTTGAATGGCTTTGCCAGGCTCACTTTGCTCTCTCGACACATTCAGCTAAAGCTCGCCTTGAGGGGCACCTGTGCGGTTGACGTGTTCACTACATTTTCTCTCTGTTTCTGCAGCTATATTAAGGATGATGTCGCTAAATTTGGCAGGTAGGGTACATTGAACGGCTTTGCCAGGCGCACTTGGCTCTCTGAAAACACTAAAGACATCAAACGACGAGGATGGTATTCAAACCCACGTGTGCACAACACAACATAATAGCAGTCCATCACCTAACCACTCGGCCACCTCGCCACAACCTTTTGGATGTTGGAAGTAGTAATTTGGTGCTTTTCAACCCCTCTCATTAACATGATGGAGATACAGTTCACCATATTGTGTTGGAAATGGTTTGGCTGATGAAAGAGGTAACCCTTCAACTGACCTGCAAGGAGCATTGGGTTCTATGGGTTAGGAGACTCACAACTGTTTTGATAGAGGGACATCTGCTTATGTTTCATTTGTGTGATGCTTCTGATTTGTTGGAAAGAACCTAGAGAGAACGCCTGGGTCGAGAAAAAGGCAGCATAGCTTGCATTGGACCTCTCTCAGAATATGTTTGCAGTGTCCTTGCACTCTTCATTATCCTACCCAACCTCGTAGGGAGCTCGTGGAATCGATCCCGAACTCAAACATATTCTTGGACATTGAGCTTTATAACTCCGCCCCTTTGCTACCAGGATCCACAATTCTCTCCCCCCAAAATAAGAAAGCAGCGCATTTTTTGTTCTTTGAGTGAAGAGATAACAATGATAAAACCTTTTTGTGCACATACCTCACCTGTTTCGTAGACACACCATGCAGCCGTCAGTGCCCAAAAGCTTATTACATGGCAGTTTAAAGCTTGATACCACCCTGTCGTTCCATGTCCAGATAAAAGCACGGAAGACGCTGCTCCTTTTGCCGGCATTCTTTCGCAGAGGCAGTATCGTAGTCTATGAGGTTTATCCGAGACGTGATCTTTGCTGGTTGAAAACTTTACCCAATACCCCGCTGGGATGACTTGAAATATAGTCAGCCTTGGCAATTTTTGACGGTCTCTTAGGAGGCTTTGAGACTTGTTGAAAGAACAGAATTGTGCTTTCGCTCCTTGAAAGTGCTGCATTCACTGTGACGGCGAAGACATGAGCTTGAAGACGGTTGGTGTAGTCAGTATTTGGACCTCCCTTAGAATGTGTTTTTGTATTTATAAAGGTCATATCCATGCAACAGGGGCCTTCTTGTTTTGATCCTGTCCTCGACAATGTTTTCAGAAATGAACAGGTGCTTTTTCTGCAGCTACAATTAAAATGAAATTCAGCTAAAGCTTGCCTTGAGGGGCACCCCTGCAGTTGACCTGTTCGCTAGGCTCTCTGTTTCTGCAGCTATTTTAAGGATGACGTCGTTAAAGTTGGCAGCAAGGTCCTTTGCCAGGCGCACTTGTCTCTCTCGAAACACTAAACACATCAAACGACAAGGATGGGATTCGAACCCACGCGTGCAGAGCACAATGGATTAGCAGTCCATCGCCTTAACCACTCGGCCACCTCGTCACTCGCCTGCATGTATTGCCCGAAGCTGGGCTGTGGTGTGTTTCTGCCGCTATATTAAGGATGACTTTGCTAAACATGGCAGGCCGGGTACATTGAACGGCTTTGCCAGGCACACTTGGCTCTCTGAAAACACTAAAGACATCAAACCACGAGGATGGGATTGGAACCCACGCATGCAGAGCACAATGGATTAGCAGTCCATCGCCTTAACCACTCGGCCACCTCGTCACTCGACCAAGCCTGTTTTCCCGAAGCTGGGCAGTGGTGTGTTTCGGCAGCTATTTTAAGGATGATGTTGTTAAAGTTGGCAGCAAGGTTCTTTGAATGGCTTTGCCAGGCGCACTTTGCTCTCTCGACACATTCAGCTAAAGCTCGCCTTGAGGGGCACCTGTGCGGTTGACGTGTTCACTACATTTTCTCTCTGTTTCTGCAGCTATATTAAGGATGATGTCGCTAAATTTGGCAGGTAGGGTACATTGAACGGCTTTGCCAGGCGCACTTGGCTCTCTGAAAACACTAAAGACATCAAACGACGAGGATGGTATTCAAACCCACGTGTGCACAACACAACATAATAGCAGTCCATCACCTAACCACTCGGCCACCTCGCCACAACCTTTTGGATGTTGGAAGTAGTAATTTGGTGCTTTTCAACCCCTCTCATTAACATGATGGAGATACAGTTCACCATATTGTGTTGGAAATGGTTTGGCTGATGAGAGAGGTAACCCTTCGACTGACCTGCAAGGAGCATTGGGTTCTATGGGTTAGGAGACTCACAACTGTTTTGATAGAGGGAGATCTGCTTATGTTTCATTTGTGTGCTGCTTCTGATTTGTTGGAAAGAACCTAGAGAGAACGCCTGGGTCGAGAAAAAGGCAGCATAGCTTGCATTGGACCTCTCTCCGAATATGTTTGCAGTGTGCACTCTTCATTATCCTACCCAACCTCGTAGGGAGCTCGTGGAATCGATCCCGAACTCAAACATATTCTTGGACATTGAGCTTTATAACTCCGCCCCTTTGCTACCAGGATCCACAATTCTCTCCCCCCAAAATTAGAAAGCAGCGCATTTTTTGTTCTTTGAGTGAAGAGATAACAATGATAAAACCTTTTTGTGCACATACCTCACCTGTTTCGTAGACACACCATGCAGCCGTCAGTGCCCAAAAGCTTATTACATGGCAGTTTAAAGCTTGATACCACCCTGTCGTTCCATGTCCAGATAAAAGCACAGAAGACGCTGCTCCTTTTGCCGGCATTCTTTCGCAGAGGCAATATCGTAGTCTATGAGGTTTAGCCGAGACGTGATCTTTGCTGGTTGAAAACTTTACCCAATACCCCGCTGGGATGACTTGAAATATAGTCAGCCTTGGCAATTTTTGACGGTCTCTTAGGAGGCTTTGAGACTTGTTGAAAGAACAGAATTGTGCTTTCGCTCCTTGAAAGTGCTGCATTCACTGTGACGGTGAAGACATGAGCTTGAAGACGGTTGGTGTAGTCAGTATTTGGACCTCCCTTAGAATGTGTTTTTGTTTTTATAAAGGTCATATCCATGCAACAGGGGCCTTCTTGTTTTGATCCTGTCCTCGACAATGTTTTCAGAAATGAACAGGTGCTTTTTCTGCAGCTACAATTAAAATGAAATTCAGCTAAAGCTTGCCTTGAGGGGCACCCCTGCAGTTGACCTGTTCGCTAGGCTCTCTGTTTCTGCAGCTATTTTAAGGATGACGTCGTTAAAGTTGGCAGCAAGGTCCTTTGCCAGGCGCACTTGTCTCTCTCGAAACACTAAACACATCAAACGACAAGGATGGAATTCGAACCCACGCGTGCAGAGCACAATCGATTAGCAGTCCATCGCCTTAACCACTCGGCCACCTCGTCACTCGCCTGCATGTGTTGCCCGAAGCTGGGCTGTGGTGTGTTTCTGCCACTATATTAAGGATGACTTTGCTAAACATGGCAGGCCGGGTACATTGAACGGCTTTGCCAGGCACACTTGGCTCTCTGAAAACACTAAAGACATCAAACGACGAGGACGGGATTCGAACCCACGCGTGCAGAGCACAATGGATTAGCAGTCCATCGCCTTAACCACTCGGCCACCTCGTCACTCGACCACACCTGTTTTCCCGAAGCTGGGCAGTGGTGTGTTTCGGCAGCTATTTTAAGGATGATGTTGTTAAAGTTGGCAGCAAGGTTCTTTGAATGGCTTTGCCAGGCGCACTTTGCTCTCTCGACACATTCAGCTAAAGCTCGCCTTGAGGGGCACCTGTGCGGTTGACGTGTTCACTACATTTTCTCTCTGTTTCTGCAGCTATATTAAGGATGATGTCGCTAAATTTGGCAGGTAGGGTACATTGAACGGCTTTGCCAGGCGCACTCGTCTCTCTCGAAACACTAAACACATCAAACGACGAGGATGGGATTCGAACCCACGCGTGCAGAGCACAATGGATTAGCAGTCCATCGCCTTAACCACTCGGCCACCTCGTCACTCTCCAGCATGTGTTGCCCGAAGCTGGGCTGTGGTGTGTTTCTGCCGCTATATTAAGGATGACTTTGCTAAACATGGCAGGCCGGGTACATTGAACGGCTTTGCCAGGCACACTTCGCTCTCTGAAAACGCTAAAGACATCAAACGACGAGGATGGGATTCGAACCCACGTGTGCAGAGCACAATGGATTAGCAGTACATCGCCTTAACCACTCGGCCACCTCGTCACTCTCCTGCATGTGTTGCCCGAAGCTGGGCTGTGGTGTGTTTCTGCCGCTATATTAAGGATGACTTTGCTAAACATGGCAGGCCGGGTACATTGAACGGCTTTGCCAGGCACACTTGGCTCTCTGAAAACGCTAAAGACATCAAACGACGAGGATGGGATTCGAACCCACGCGTGCAGAGCACAATGGATTAGCAGTCCATCGCCTTAACCACTCGGCCACCTCGTCACTCGACCACACCTGTTTTCCCGAAGCTGGGCAGTGGTGTGTTTCGGCAGCTATTTTAAGGATGATGTTGTTAAAGTTGGCAGCAAGGTTCTTTGAATGGCTTTGCCAGGCGCACTTTGCTCTCTCGACACATTCAGCTAAAGCTCGCCTTGAGGGGCACCTGTGCGGTTGACGTGTTCACTACATTTTCTCTCTGTTTCTGCAGCTATATTAAGGATGATGTCGCTAAATTTGGCAGGTAGGGTACATTGAACGGCTTTGCCAGGCGCACTCGTCTCTCTCGAAACACTAAACACATCAAACGACGAGGATGGGATTCGAACCCACGCGTGCAGAGCACAATGGATTAGCAGTCCATCGCCTTAACCACTCGGCCACCTCGTCACTCTCCAGCATGTGTTGCCCGAAGCTGGGCTGTGGTGTGTTTCTGCCGCTATATTAAGGATGACTTTGCTAAACATGGCAGGCCGGGTACATTGAACGGCTTTGCCAGGCACACTTCGCTCTCTGAAAACGCTAAAGACATCAAACGACGAGGATGGGATTCGAACCCACGTGTGCAGAGCACAATGGATTAGCAGTACATCGCCTTAACCACTCGGCCACCTCGTCACTCTCCTGCATGTGTTGCCCGAAGCTGGGCTGTGGTGTGTTTCTGCCGCTATATTAAGGATGACTTTGCTAAACATGGCAGGCCGGGTACATTGAACGGCTTTGCCAGGCACACTTGGCTCTCTGAAAACGCTAAAGACATCAAACGACGAGGATGGGATTCGAACCCACGCGTGCAGAGCACAATGGATTAGCAGTCCATCGCCTTAACCACTCGGCCACCTCGTCACTCGACCAGACCTGTTTTCCCGAAGCTGGGCAGTGGTGTGTTTCGGCAGCTATTTTAAGGATGATGTTGTTAAAGTTGGCAGCAAGGTTCTTTGAATGGCTTTGCCAGGCGCACTTTGCTCTCTCGACACATTCAGCTAAAGCTCGCCTTGAGGGGCACCTGTGCGGTTGACGTGTTCACTACATTTTCTCTCTGTTTCTGCAGCTATATTAAGGATGATGTCGCTAAATTTGGCAGGTAGGGTACATTGAACGGCTTTGCCAGGCGCACTTGGCTCTTTAAAAACACTAAAGACATCAAACGACGAGGATGATATTCAAACCCACGTGTGCACAACACAACATAATAGCAGTCCATCACCTAACCACTCAGCCACCTCGCCACAACTTTTTGGATGTTGGAAGTAGTAATTTGGTGCTTTTCAACCCCATCTCATTAACATGATGGAGATACAGTTCACCATATTGTGTTGGAAATGGTTTGGCTGATGAGAGAGGTAACCCTTCGACTGACCTGCAAGGAGCATTGGGTTCTATGGGTTAGGAGACTCACAACTGTTTTGATAGAGGGAGATCTGCTTATGTTTCATTTGTGTGCTGCTTCTGATTTGTTGGAAAGAACCTAGAGAGAACGCCTGGGTCGAGAAAAAGGCAGCATAGCTTGCATTGGACCTCTCTCCGAATATGTTTGCAGTGTGCACTCTTCATTATCCTACCCAACCTCGTAGGGAGCTCGTGGAATCGATCCCGAACTCAAACATATTCTTGGACATTGAGCTTTATAACTCCGCCCCTTTGCTACCAGGATCCACAATTCTCTCCCCCCAAAATTAGAAAGCAGCGCATTTTTTGTTCTTTGAGTGAAGAGATAACAATGATAAAACCTTTTTGTGCACATACCTCACCTGTTTCGTAGACACACCATGCAGCCGTCAGTGCCCAAAAGCTTATTACATGGCAGTTTAAAGCTTGATACCACCCTGTCGTTCCATGTCCAGATAAAAGCACAGAAGACGCTGCTCCTTTTGCCGGCATTCTTTCGCAGAGGCAATATCGTAGTCTATGAGGTTTATCCGAGACGTGATCTTTGCTGGTTGAAAACTTTACCCAATACCCCGCTGGGATGACTTGAAATATAGTCAGCCTTGGCAATTTTTGACGGTCTCTTAGGAGGCTTTGAGACTTGTTGAAAGAACAGAATTGTGCTTTCGCTCCTTGAAAGTGCTGCATTCACTGTGACGGTGAAGACATGAGCTTGAAGACGGTTGGTGTAGTCAGTATTTGGACCTCCCTTAGAATGTGTTTTTGTTTTTATAAAGGTCATATCCATGCAACAGGGGCCTTCTTGTTTTGATCCTGTCCTCGACAATGTTTTCAGAAATGAACAGGTGCTTTTTCTGCAGCTACAATTAAAATGAAATTCAGCTAAAGCTTGCCTTGAGGGGCACCCCTGCAGTTGACCTGTTCGCTAGGCTCTCTGTTTCTGCAGCTATTTTAAGGATGACGTCGTTAAAGTTGGCAGCAAGGTCCTTTGCCAGGCGCACTTGTCTCTCTCGAAACACTAAACACATCAAACGACAAGGATGGAATTCGAACCCACGCGTGCAGAGCACAATCGATTAGCAGTCCATCGCCTTAACCACTCGGCCACCTCGTCACTCGCCTGCATGTGTTGCCCGAAGCTGGGCTGTGGTGTGTTTCTGCCACTATATTAAGGATGACTTTGCTAAACATGGCAGGCCGGGTACATTGAACGGCTTTGCCAGGCACACTTGGCTCTCTGAAAACACTAAAGACATCAAACGACGAGGACGGGATTCGAACCCACGCGTGCAGAGCACAATGGATTAGCAGTCCATCGCCTTAACCACTCGGCCACCTCGTCACTCGACCACACCTGTTTTCCCGAAGCTGGGCAGTGGTGTGTTTCGGCAGCTATTTTAAGGATGATGTTGTTAAAGTTGGCAGCAAGGTTCTTTGAATGGCTTTGCCAGGCGCACTTTGCTCTCTCGACACATTCAGCTAAAGCTCGCCTTGAGGGGCACCTGTGCGGTTGACGTGTTCACTACATTTTCTCTCTGTTTCTGCAGCTATATTAAGGATGATGTCGCTAAATTTGGCAGGTAGGGTACATTGAACGGCTTTGCCAGGCGCACTCGTCTCTCTCGAAACACTAAACACATCAAACGACGAGGATGGGATTCGAACCCACGCGTGCAGAGCACAATGGATTAGCAGTCCATCGCCTTAACCACTCGGCCACCTCGTCACTCTCCAGCATGTGTTGCCCGAAGCTGGGCTGTGGTGTGTTTCTGCCGCTATATTAAGGATGACTTTGCTAAACATGGCAGGCCGGGTACATTGAACGGCTTTGCCAGGCACACTTCGCTCTCTGAAAACGCTAAAGACATCAAACGACGAGGATGGGATTCGAACCCACGTGTGCAGAGCACAATGGATTAGCAGTACATCGCCTTAACCACTCGGCCACCTCGTCACTCTCCTGCATGTGTTGCCCGAAGCTGGGCTGTGGTGTGTTTCTGCCGCTATATTAAGGATGACTTTGCTAAACATGGCAGGCCGGGTACATTGAACGGCTTTGCCAGGCACACTTGGCTCTCTGAAAACGCTAAAGACATCAAACGACGAGGATGGGATTCGAACCCACGCGTGCAGAGCACAATGGATTAGCAGTCCATCGCCTTAACCACTCGGCCACCTCGTCACTCGACCAGACCTGTTTTCCCGAAGCTGGGCAGTGGTGTGTTTCGGCAGCTATTTTAAGGATGATGTTGTTAAAGTTGGCAGCAAGGTTCTTTGAATGGCTTTGCCAGGCGCACTTTGCTCTCTCGACACATTCAGCTAAAGCTCGCCTTGAGGGGCACCTGTGCGGTTGACGTGTTCACTACATTTTCTCTCTGTTTCTGCAGCTATATTAAGGATGATGTCGCTAAATTTGGCAGGTAGGGTACATTGAACGGCTTTGCCAGGCGCACTTGGCTCTCTGAAAACACTAAAGACATCAAACGACGAGGATGATATTCAAACCCACGTGTGCACAACATAATAGCAGTCCATCACCTAACCACTCAGCCACCTCGCCACAACTTTTTGGATGTTGGAAGTAGTAATTTGGTGCTTTTCAACCCCATCTCATTAACATGATGGAGATACAGTTCACCATATTGTGTTGGAAATGGTTTGGCTGATGAGAGAGGTAACCCTTCGACTGACCTGCAAGGAGCATTGGGTTCTATGGGTTAGGAGACTCACAACTGTTTTGATAGAGGGAGATCTGCTTATGTTTCATTTGTGTGCTGCTTCTGATTTGTTGGAAAGAACCTAGAGAGAACGCCTCGGTCGAGAAAAAGGCAGCATAGCTTGCATTGGACCTCTCTCCGAATATGTTTGCAGTGCACTCTTAAAATGGATGTGTTAAAAACAACACAACCTGTGTTATATCTTAACACACCTGTGTGTCTAGTTAAGGACAACACATTTTGTGTTACTTTTAACTCAACCAGTGTGTTATTGTTCTTAACACAGGGAGTGTGATTTCACTAAGTTTGCACTTTGAATTAGATTAAAATGTAGCAACTGACAAAATATTGCGTGTAAATAAGTTTTATTTACACTGGTGCACTCTTATAAAATGATTTTGTAAATAACACAACCTGTAAAAAGAGATGTTAAAAATGACACATGCTGTGAGATTTTAACACATGTAGTGTGTGTGCTCAGGGACAACACATTTTGTGTAGATTTTAACACATGTTGTGTAGATTTTAACACATGTAGTGTGTGTGCTCAGTGACAACACATTTTGTGTAGATTTTAACACATGTTGTGTAGATTTTAACACGTTTTGTAGATTTTAACACATGTAGTGTGTTTGCTCAAGGACAACACATGTTGTGTCAAATTTAACACACAACCTGTGTTGTTTCTTTACACATCTCTGTGTTTATAAGGATTACACATTTTGTTGTTACGTTTAACACAACTAATGTGTTAGACGGCAGCAGTGTGTTGTTGAAACCTTTTACACACTAATGTGTTATAGTAACACAACTTGTGTCAGATATGCGTCACATGTGACTGTAGTCGGAGAGTATTTGCCAAAGTTACTTCCCGTGTGCTTACAAAAGTGTTTGGATGAACACTGACACGTATTGGTAACTTGTGTTTATGTAGTCCAGTGATGTTTAATATGTTTGTTTGAACATTTGGATGTTTTAAACATCATTAATCTACATAGACAAGCTCTTATTGAGAATTAACAGAGGTTTGATGTTTCATTTCAGTTTTATTTCAAGTCACCAGAATCGTGATTAATGGCTCCTTTATTTGGGCTCTTGACCCTTTACTCTTGTTTTAGTGTTTCTCTGGCTGCTGTAACTGTATTTTAATCAAATACATCTGTTATGTTGCGAGAAAATATGATCAGATGGTTCTTAATGATGTCATAATCAGCAAGTTATGATCAAGTTTTTGAGTGTATGGATGGTGTGCTTTATTTTAATGATGTATTGTTAGTTCTGAAGATTTTGTGAAACTACATCCAGCAATTAAAAAGTGCAGAATGACAAAAAAAAGTTTAAAGCTACAGCAGAAACCAGTCAAACACAGATATCAAGAATCAGCGTATGGATCTCAATAATGGTGACAAACGAAAAGTTCCATGCCGCAATGCATGCTGGGACTTATAGATGAGCTTTATACTAGAGACATGAAGCTTTGCCACCATTGTTGAGAGTTATATGCTGATTCTTGATGTCTGTATTTGACTAGTTTCTGCTGCAGCTTTAAACTGTCTCTAAACATATTTTTTAAAGAATTATAGCATAAGGTAGCGTACACCATAATATAATTTAAACACTGAATATCTGTTATCAAATATAAGTGATCATATATAAGTTATCTCTTAAACATTAAACTTCTCTTGCTATGTTAAAAAACATCATGTTGAAAAATGAACATTTAATGATCTTTTTCCTCAAGATAATTTCAACTGTTTCAGATGTGCAATATAAATACACAGAAACAGCAAACAGAGAAACAAATGGTAAAGAGTGAAGGGTCAAGAGCCCAAATAAAGCTGCCACTAATCACGATTCTGGTGACATCAAAACAAACATTCAATGAATCATCAACACAAAACCTGGTAATTCTCAATAAGTGTTTCTGTAGACGTCTGACAGAAATAAATTTTTTGTTATAATAAATTAGTTATTAATAACAAGTAAAATCAGCATTTGAAAAAAACATTGAAACCGATGCATGATGTGATTGGCTGCCAAAAACACTCATTAATCTGAAGTTTTTTTTATGAATTAAGATTTTATTTATTTATTGTAATGTATTGTTTCATTTATTTTAGAGCATGTTATGGGATACCATATAAAATATACTACCTCTAATTAGGTTCATAAACACAAACTTCCCTCCACCCATTAAAATTCTATCCAGTTACATTTTAACACACATTGTGTTAAACTTGTGTCAAAATACCATCAACACATGATGTGTGTTGTTTTTTAACACATCTCTTTTTAGAGTGTGTGCACTCTTCATTATCCTACCCAACCTCGTAGGGAGCTCGTGGAATCGATCCCGAACTCAAACATATTCTTGGACATTGAGCTTTATAACTCCGCCCCTTTGCTACCAGGATCCACAATTCTCTCCCCCCAAAATTAGAAAGCAGCGCATTTTTTGTTCTTTGAGTGAAGAGATAACAATGATAAAACCTTTTTGTGCACATACCTCACCTGTTTCGTAGACACACCATGCAGCCGTCAGTGCCCAAAAGCTTATTACATGGCAGTTTAAAGCTTGATACCACCCTGTCGTTCCATGTCCAGATAAAAGCACAGAAGACGCTGCTCCTTTTGCCGGCATTCTTTCGCAGAGGCAATATCGTAGTCTATGAGGTTTATCCGAGACGTGATCTTTGCTGGTTGAAAACTTTACCCAATACCCCGCTGGGATGACTTGAAATATAGTCAGCCTTGGCAATTTTTGACGGTCTCTTAGGAGGCTTTGAGACTTGTTGAAAGAACAGAATTGTGCTTTCGCTCCTTGAAAGTGCTGCATTCACTGTGACGGTGAAGACATGAGCTTGAAGACGGTTGGTGTAGTCAGTATTTGGACCTCCCTTAGAATGTGTTTTTGTTTTTATAAAGGTCATATCCATGCAACAGGGGCCTTCTTGTTTTGATCCTGTCCTCGACAATGTTTTCAGAAATGAACAGGTGCTTTTTCTGCAGCTACAATTAAAATGAAATTCAGCTAAAGCTTGCCTTGAGGGGCACCCCTGCAGTTGACCTGTTCGCTAGGCTCTCTGTTTCTGCAGCTATTTTAAGGATGACGTCGTTAAAGTTGGCAGCAAGGTCCTTTGCCAGGCGCACTTGTCTCTCTCGAAACACTAAACACATCAAACGACAAGGATGGAATTCGAACCCACGCATGCAGAGCACAATCGATTAGCAGTCCATCGCCTTAACCACTCGGCCACCTCGTCACTCGCCTGCATGTGTTGCCCGAAGCTGGGCTGTGGTGTGTTTCTGCCACTATATTAAGGATGACTTTGCTAAACATGGCAGGCCGGGTACATTGAACGGCTTTGCCAGGCACACTTGGCTCTCTGAAAACACTAAAGACATCAAACGACGAGGACGGGATTCGAACCCACGCGTGCAGAGCACAATGGATTAGCAGTCCATCGCCTTAACCACTCGGCCACCTCGTCACTCGACCACACCTGTTTTCCCGAAGCTGGGCAGTGGTGTGTTTCGGCAGCTATTTTAAGGATGATGTTGTTAAAGTTGGCAGCAAGGTTCTTTGAATGGCTTTGCCAGGCGCACTTTGCTCTCTCGACACATTCAGCTAAAGCTCGCCTTGAGGGGCACCTGTGCGGTTGACGTGTTCACTACATTTTCTCTCTGTTTCTGCAGCTATATTAAGGATGATGTCGCTAAATTTGGCAGGTAGGGTACATTGAACGGCTTTGCCAGGCGCACTCGTCTCTCTCGAAACACTAAACACATCAAACGACGAGGATGGGATTCGAACCCACGCGTGCAGAGCACAATGGATTAGCAGTCCATCGCCTTAACCACTCGGCCACCTCGTCACTCTCCAGCATGTGTTGCCCGAAGCTGGGCTGTGGTGTGTTTCTGCCGCTATATTAAGGATGACTTTGCTAAACATGGCAGGCCGGGTACATTGAACGGCTTTGCCAGGCACACTTCGCTCTCTGAAAACGCTAAAGACATCAAACGACGAGGATGGGATTCGAACCCACGTGTGCAGAGCACAATGGATTAGCAGTACATCGCCTTAACCACTCGGCCACCTCGTCACTCTCCTGCATGTGTTGCCCGAAGCTGGGCTGTGGTGTGTTTCTGCCGCTATATTAAGGATGACTTTGCTAAACATGGCAGGCCGGGTACATTGAACGGCTTTGCCAGGCACACTTGGCTCTCTGAAAACGCTAAAGACATCAAACGACGAGGATGGGATTCGAACCCACGCGTGCAGAGCACAATGGATTAGCAGTCCATCGCCTTAACCACTCGGCCACCTCGTCACTCGACCAGACCTGTTTTCCCGAAGCTGGGCAGTGGTGTGTTTCGGCAGCTATTTTAAGGATGATGTTGTTAAAGTTGGCAGCAAGGTTCTTTGAATGGCTTTGCCAGGCGCACTTTGCTCTCTCGACACATTCAGCTAAAGCTCGCCTTGAGGGGCACCTGTGCGGTTGACGTGTTCACTACATTTTCTCTCTGTTTCTGCAGCTATATTAAGGATGATGTCGCTAAATTTGGCAGGTAGGGTACATTGAACGGCTTTGCCAGGCGCACTTGGCTCTCTGAAAACACTAAAGACATCAAACGACGAGGATGATATTCAAACCCACGTGTGCACAACATAATAGCAGTCCATCACCTAACCACTCAGCCACCTCGCCACAACTTTTTGGATGTTGGAAGTAGTAATTTGGTGCTTTTCAACCCCATCTCATTAACATGATGGAGATACAGTTCACCATATTGTGTTGGAAATGGTTTGGCTGATGAGAGAGGTAACCCTTCGACTGACCTGCAAGGAGCATTGGGTTCTATGGGTTAGGAGACTCACAACTGTTTTGATAGAGGGAGATCTGCTTATGTTTCATTTGTGTGCTGCTTCTGATTTGTTGGAAAGAACCTAGAGAGAACGCCTCGGTCGAGAAAAAGGCAGCATAGCTTGCATTGGACCTCTCTCCGAATATGTTTGCAGTGTGCACTCTTCATTATCCTACCCAACCTCGTAGGGAGCTCGTGGAATCGATCCCGAACTCAAACATATTCTTGGACATTGAGCTTTATAACTCCGCCCCTTTGCTACCAGGATCCACAATTCTCTCCCCCCAAAATTAGAAAGCAGCGCATTTTTTGTTCTTTGAGTGAAGAGATAACAATGATAAAACCTTTTTGTGCACATACCTCACCTGTTTCGTAGACACACCATGCAGCCGTCAGTGCCCAAAAGCTTATTACATGGCAGTTTAAAGCTTGATACCACCCTGTCGTTCCATGTCCAGATAAAAGCACAGAAGACGCTGCTCCTTTTGCCGGCATTCTTTCGCAGAGGCAATATCGTAGTCTATGAGGTTTATCCGAGACGTGATCTTTGCTGGTTGAAAACTTTACCCAATACCCCGCTGGGATGACTTGAAATATAGTCAGCCTTGGCAATTTTTGACGGTCTCTTAGGAGGCTTTGAGACTTGTTGAAAGAACAGAATTGTGCTTTCGCTCCTTGAAAGTGCTGCATTCACTGTGACGGTGAAGACATGAGCTTGAAGACGGTTGGTGTAGTCAGTATTTGGACCTCCCTTAGAATGTGTTTTTGTTTTTATAAAGGTCATATCCATGCAACAGGGGCCTTCTTGTTTTGATCCTGTCCTCGACAATGTTTTCAGAAATGAACAGGTGCTTTTTCTGCAGCTACAATTAAAATGAAATTCAGCTAAAGCTTGCCTTGAGGGGCACCCCTGCAGTTGACCTGTTCGCTAGGCTCTCTGTTTCTGCAGCTATTTTAAGGATGACGTCGTTAAAGTTGGCAGCAAGGTCCTTTGCCAGGCGCACTTGTCTCTCTCGAAACACTAAACACATCAAACGACAAGGATGGAATTCGAACCCACGCGTGCAGAGCACAATCGATTAGCAGTCCATCGCCTTAACCACTCGGCCACCTCGTCACTCGCCTGCATGTGTTGCCCGAAGCTGGGCTGTGGTGTGTTTCTGCCACTATATTAAGGATGACTTTGCTAAACATGGCAGGCCGGGTACATTGAACGGCTTTGCCAGGCACACTTGGCTCTCTGAAAACACTAAAGACATCAAACGACGAGGACGGGATTCGAACCCACGCGTGCAGAGCACAATGGATTAGCAGTCCATCGCCTTAACCACTCGGCCACCTCGTCACTCGACCACACCTGTTTTCCCGAAGCTGGGCAGTGGTGTGTTTCGGCAGCTATTTTAAGGATGATGTTGTTAAAGTTGGCAGCAAGGTTCTTTGAATGGCTTTGCCAGGCGCACTTTGCTCTCTCGACACATTCAGCTAAAGCTCGCCTTGAGGGGCACCTGTGCGGTTGACGTGTTCACTACATTTTCTCTCTGTTTCTGCAGCTATATTAAGGATGATGTCGCTAAATTTGGCAGGTAGGGTACATTGAACGGCTTTGCCAGGCGCACTCGTCTCTCTCGAAACACTAAACACATCAAACGACGAGGATGGGATTCGAACCCACGCGTGCAGAGCACAATGGATTAGCAGTCCATCGCCTTAACCACTCGGCCACCTCGTCACTCTCCAGCATGTGTTGCCCGAAGCTGGGCTGTGGTGTGTTTCTGCCGCTATATTAAGGATGACTTTGCTAAACATGGCAGGCCGGGTACATTGAACGGCTTTGCCAGGCACACTTCGCTCTCTGAAAACGCTAAAGACATCAAACGACGAGGATGGGATTCGAACCCACGTGTGCAGAGCACAATGGATTAGCAGTACATCGCCTTAACCACTCGGCCACCTCGTCACTCTCCTGCATGTGTTGCCCGAAGCTGGGCTGTGGTGTGTTTCTGCCGCTATATTAAGGATGACTTTGCTAAACATGGCAGGCCGGGTACATTGAACGGCTTTGCCAGGCACACTTGGCTCTCTGAAAACGCTAAAGACATCAAACGACGAGGATGGGATTCGAACCCACGCGTGCAGAGCACAATGGATTAGCAGTCCATCGCCTTAACCACTCGGCCACCTCGTCACTCGACCAGACCTGTTTTCCCGAAGCTGGGCAGTGGTGTGTTTCGGCAGCTATTTTAAGGATGATGTTGTTAAAGTTGGCAGCAAGGTTCTTTGAATGGCTTTGCCAGGCGCACTTTGCTCTCTCGACACATTCAGCTAAAGCTCGCCTTGAGGGGCACCTGTGCGGTTGACGTGTTCACTACATTTTCTCTCTGTTTCTGCAGCTATATTAAGGATGATGTCGCTAAATTTGGCAGGTAGGGTACATTGAACGGCTTTGCCAGGCGCACTCGTCTCTCTCGAAACACTAAACACATCAAACGACGAGGATGGGATTCGAACCCACGCGTGCAGAGCACAATGGATTAGCAGTCCATCGCCTTAACCACTCGGCCACCTCGTCACTCTCCAGCATGTGTTGCCCGAAGCTGGGCTGTGGTGTGTTTCTGCCGCTATATTAAGGATGACTTTGCTAAACATGGCAGGCCGGGTACATTGAACGGCTTTGCCAGGCACACTTCGCTCTCTGAAAACGCTAAAGACATCAAACGACGAGGATGGGATTCGAACCCACGTGTGCAGAGCACAATGGATTAGCAGTACATCGCCTTAACCACTCGGCCACCTCGTCACTCTCCTGCATGTGTTGCCCGAAGCTGGGCTGTGGTGTGTTTCTGCCGCTATATTAAGGATGACTTTGCTAAACATGGCAGGCCGGGTACATTGAACGGCTTTGCCAGGCACACTTGGCTCTCTGAAAACGCTAAAGACATCAAACGACGAGGATGGGATTCGAACCCACGCGTGCAGAGCACAATGGATTAGCAGTCCATCGCCTTAACCACTCGGCCACCTCGTCACTCGACCAGACCTGTTTTCCCGAAGCTGGGCAGTGGTGTGTTTCGGCAGCTATTTTAAGGATGATGTTGTTAAAGTTGGCAGCAAGGTTCTTTGAATGGCTTTGCCAGGCGCACTTTGCTCTCTCGACACATTCAGCTAAAGCTCGCCTTGAGGGGCACCTGTGCGGTTGACGTGTTCACTACATTTTCTCTCTGTTTCTGCAGCTATATTAAGGATGATGTCGCTAAATTTGGCAGGTAGGGTACATTGAACGGCTTTGCCAGGCGCACTTGGCTCTCTGAAAACACTAAAGACATCAAACGACGAGGATGATATTCAAACCCACGTGTGCACAACACAACATAATAGCAGTCCATCACCTAACCACTCAGCCACCTCGCCACAACTTTTTGGATGTTGGAAGTAGTAATTTGGTGCTTTTCAACCCCATCTCATTAACATGATGGAGATACAGTTCACCATATTGTGTTGGAAATGGTTTGGCTGATGAGAGAGGTAACCCTTCGACTGACCTGCAAGGAGCATTGGGTTCTATGGGTTAGGAGACTCACAACTGTTTTGATAGAGGGAGATCTGCTTATGTTTCATTTGTGTGCTGCTTCTGATTTGTTGGAAAGAACCTAGAGAGAACGCCTGGGTCGAGAAAAAGGCAGCATAGCTTGCATTGGACCTCTCTCCGAATATGTTTGCAGTGTGCACTCTTCATTATCCTACCCAACCTCGTAGGGAGCTCGTGGAATCGATCCCGAACTCAAACATATTCTTGGACATTGAGCTTTATAACTCCGCCCCTTTGCTACCAGGATCCACAATTCTCTCCCCCCAAAATTAGAAAGCAGCGCATTTTTTGTTCTTTGAGTGAAGAGATAACAATGATAAAACCTTTTTGTGCACATACCTCACCTGTTTCGTAGACACACCATGCAGCCGTCAGTGCCCAAAAGCTTATTACATGGCAGTTTAAAGCTTGATACCACCCTGTCGTTCCATGTCCAGATAAAAGCACAGAAGACGCTGCTCCTTTTGCCGGCATTCTTTCGCAGAGGCAATATCGTAGTCTATGAGGTTTATCCGAGACGTGATCTTTGCTGGTTGAAAACTTTACCCAATACCCCGCTGGGATGACTTGAAATATAGTCAGCCTTGGCAATTTTTGACGGTCTCTTAGGAGGCTTTGAGACTTGTTGAAAGAACAGAATTGTGCTTTCGCTCCTTGAAAGTGCTGCATTCACTGTGACGGTGAAGACATGAGCTTGAAGACGGTTGGTGTAGTCAGTATTTGGACCTCCCTTAGAATGTGTTCTTGTTTTTATAAAGGTCATATCCATGCAACAGGGGCCTTCTTGTTTTGATCCTGTCCTCGACAATGTTTTCAGAAATGAACAGGTGCTTTTTCTGCAGCTACAATTAAAATGAAATTCAGCTAAAGCTTGCCTTGAGGGGCACCCCTGCAGTTGACCTGTTCGCTAGGCTCTCTGTTTCTGCAGCTATTTTAAGGATGACGTCGTTAAAGTTGGCAGCAAGGTCCTTTGCCAGGCGCACTTGTCTCTCTCGAAACACTAAACACATCAAACGACAAGGATGGAATTCGAACCCACGCGTGCAGAGCACAATCGATTAGCAGTCCATCGCCTTAACCACTCGGCCACCTCGTCACTCGCCTGCATGTGTTGCCCGAAGCTGGGCTGTGGTGTGTTTCTGCCACTATATTAAGGATGACTTTGCTAAACATGGCAGGCCGGGTACATTGAACGGCTTTGCCAGGCACACTTGGCTCTCTGAAAACACTAAAGACATCAAACGACGAGGACGGGATTCGAACCCACGCGTGCAGAGCACAATGGATTAGCAGTCCATCGCCTTAACCACTCGGCCACCTCGTCACTCGACCACACCTGTTTTCCCGAAGCTGGGCAGTGGTGTGTTTCGGCAGCTATTTTAAGGATGATGTTGTTAAAGTTGGCAGCAAGGTTCTTTGAATGGCTTTGCCAGGCGCACTTTGCTCTCTCGACACATTCAGCTAAAGCTCGCCTTGAGGGGCACCTGTGCGGTTGACGTGTTCACTACATTTTCTCTCTGTTTCTGCAGCTATATTAAGGATGATGTCGCTAAATTTGGCAGGTAGGGTACATTGAACGGCTTTGCCAGGCGCACTCGTCTCTCTCGAAACACTAAACACATCAAACGACGAGGATGGGATTCGAACCCACGCGTGCAGAGCACAATGGATTAGCAGTCCATCGCCTTAACCACTCGGCCACCTCGTCACTCTCCAGCATGTGTTGCCCGAAGCTGGGCTGTGGTGTGTTTCTGCCGCTATATTAAGGATGACTTTGCTAAACATGGCAGGCCGGGTACATTGAACGGCTTTGCCAGGCACACTTCGCTCTCTGAAAACGCTAAAGACATCAAACGACGAGGATGGGATTCGAACCCACGTGTGCAGAGCACAATGGATTAGCAGTACATCGCCTTAACCACTCGGCCACCTCGTCACTCTCCTGCATGTGTTGCCCGAAGCTGGGCTGTGGTGTGTTTCTGCCGCTATATTAAGGATGACTTTGCTAAACATGGCAGGCCGGGTACATTGAACGGCTTTGCCAGGCACACTTGGCTCTCTGAAAACGCTAAAGACATCAAACGACGAGGATGGGATTCGAACCCACGCGTGCAGAGCACAATGGATTAGCAGTCCATCGCCTTAACCACTCGGCCACCTCGTCACTCGACCAGACCTGTTTTCCCGAAGCTGGGCAGTGGTGTGTTTCGGCAGCTATTTTAAGGATGATGTTGTTAAAGTTGGCAGCAAGGTTCTTTGAATGGCTTTGCCAGGCGCACTTTGCTCTCTCGACACATTCAGCTAAAGCTCGCCTTGAGGGGCACCTGTGCGGTTGACGTGTTCACTACATTTTCTCTCTGTTTCTGCAGCTATATTAAGGATGATGTCGCTAAATTTGGCAGGTAGGGTACATTGAACGGCTTTGCCAGGCGCACTCGTCTCTCTCGAAACACTAAACACATCAAACGACGAGGATGGGATTCGAACCCACGCGTGCAGAGCACAATGGATTAGCAGTCCATCGCCTTAACCACTCGGCCACCTCGTCACTCTCCAGCATGTGTTGCCCGAAGCTGGGCTGTGGTGTGTTTCTGCCGCTATATTAAGGATGACTTTGCTAAACATGGCAGGCCGGGTACATTGAACGGCTTTGCCAGGCACACTTCGCTCTCTGAAAACGCTAAAGACATCAAACGACGAGGATGGGATTCGAACCCACGTGTGCAGAGCACAATGGATTAGCAGTACATCGCCTTAACCACTCGGCCACCTCGTCACTCTCCTGCATGTGTTGCCCGAAGCTGGGCTGTGGTGTGTTTCTGCCGCTATATTAAGGATGACTTTGCTAAACATGGCAGGCCGGGTACATTGAACGGCTTTGCCAGGCACACTTGGCTCTCTGAAAACGCTAAAGACATCAAACGACGAGGATGGGATTCGAACCCACGCGTGCAGAGCACAATGGATTAGCAGTCCATCGCCTTAACCACTCGGCCACCTCGTCACTCGACCAGACCTGTTTTCCCGAAGCTGGGCAGTGGTGTGTTTCGGCAGCTATTTTAAGGATGATGTTGTTAAAGTTGGCAGCAAGGTTCTTTGAATGGCTTTGCCAGGCGCACTTTGCTCTCTCGACACATTCAGCTAAAGCTCGCCTTGAGGGGCACCTGTGCGGTTGACGTGTTCACTACATTTTCTCTCTGTTTCTGCAGCTATATTAAGGATGATGTCGCTAAATTTGGCAGGTAGGGTACATTGAACGGCTTTGCCAGGCGCACTTGGCTCTCTGAAAACACTAAAGACATCAAACGACGAGGATGATATTCAAACCCACGTGTGCACAACACAACATAATAGCAGTCCATCACCTAACCACTCAGCCACCTCGCCACAACTTTTTGGATGTTGGAAGTAGTAATTTGGTGCTTTTCAACCCCATCTCATTAACATGATGGAGATACAGTTCACCATATTGTGTTGGAAATGGTTTGGCTGATGAGAGAGGTAACCCTTCGACTGACCTGCAAGGAGCATTGGGTTCTATGGGTTAGGAGACTCACAACTGTTTTGATAGAGGGAGATCTGCTTATGTTTCATTTGTGTGCTGCTTCTGATTTGTTGGAAAGAACCTAGAGAGAACGCCTGGGTCGAGAAAAAGGCAGCATAGCTTGCATTGGACCTCTCTCCGAATATGTTTGCAGTGTGCACTCTTCATTATCCTACCCAACCTCGTAGGGAGCTCGTGGAATCGATCCCGAACTCAAACATATTCTTGGACATTGAGCTTTATAACTCCGCCCCTTTGCTACCAGGATCCACAATTCTCTCCCCCCAAAATTAGAAAGCAGCGCATTTTTTGTTCTTTGAGTGAAGAGATAACAATGATAAAACCTTTTTGTGCACATACCTCACCTGTTTCGTAGACACACCATGCAGCCGTCAGTGCCCAAAAGCTTATTACATGGCAGTTTAAAGCTTGATACCACCCTGTCGTTCCATGTCCAGATAAAAGCACAGAAGACGCTGCTCCTTTTGCCGGCATTCTTTCGCAGAGGCAATATCGTAGTCTATGAGGTTTATCCGAGACGTGATCTTTGCTGGTTGAAAACTTTACCCAATACCCCGCTGGGATGACTTGAAATATAGTCAGCCTTGGCAATTTTTGACGGTCTCTTAGGAGGCTTTGAGACTTGTTGAAAGAACAGAATTGTGCTTTCGCTCCTTGAAAGTGCTGCATTCACTGTGACGGCGAAGACATGAGCTTGAAGACGGTTGGTGTAGTCAGTATTTGGACCTCCCTTAGAATGTGTTTTTGTTTTTATAAAGGTCATATCCATGCAACAGGGGCCTTCTTGTTTTGATCCTGTCCTCGACAATGTTTTCAGAAATGAACAGGTGCTTTTTCTGCAGCTACAATTAAAATGAAATTCAGCTAAAGCTTGCCTTGAGGGGCACCCCTGCAGTTGACCTGTTCGCTAGGCTCTCTGTTTCTGCAGCTATTTTAAGGATGACGTCGTTGAAGTTGGCAGCAAGGTCCTTTGCCAGGCACACTTGTCTCTCTCGAAACACTAAACACATCAAACAACAAAAGCTGGGCTGTGGTGTGTTTCTGCCGCTATATTAAGGATGACTTTGCTAAACATGGCAGGCCGGGTACATTGAACGGCTTTGCCAGGCACACTTGGCTCTCTGAAAACACTAAAGACATCAAACGACGAGGATGGGATTCGAACCCACGCATGCAGAGCACAATGGATTAGCAGTCCATCGCCTTAACCACTCGGCCACCTCGTCACTCGACCAAACCTGTTTTCCCGAAGCTGGGCAGTGGTGTGTTTCGGCAGCTATTTTAAGGATGATGTTGTTAAAGTTGGCAGCAAGGTTCTTTGAATGGCTTTGCCAGGCGCACTTTGCACTCTCGACACATTCAGCTAAAGCTCGCCTTGAAGGGCACCTGTGCGGTTGACGTGTTCACTACATTTTCTCTCTGTTTCTGGCAGCTATACTAAGGATGATGTCGCTAAATTTGGCAGATAGGGTACATTGAACGGCTTTGCCAGGCGCACTTGTCTCTCTCGAAACACTAAACACATCAAACGACGAGGATGGGATTCGAACCCACGCGTGCAGAGCACAATGGATTAGCAGTCCATCGCCTTAACCACTCGGCCACCTCGTCACTCTCCTGCATGTGTTGCCCGAAGCTGGGCTGTGGTGTGTTTCTGCCGCTATATTAAGGATGACTTTGCTAAATATGGCAGGCCGGGTACATTGAACGGCTTTGCCAGGCACACTTGGCTCTCTGAAAACGCTAAAGACATCAAACGACGAGGATGGGATTCGAACCCACGCGTGCAGAGCACAATGGATTAGCAGTCCATCGCCTTAACCACTCGGCCACCTCGTCACTCTCCAGCATGTGTTGCCCGAAGCTGGGCTGTGGTGTGTTTCTGCCGCTATATTAAGGATGACTTTGCTAAACATGGCAGGCCGGGTACATTGAACGGCTTTGCCAGGCACACTTGGCTCTCTGAAAACGCTAAAGACATCAAACGACGAGGATGGGATTCAAACCCACGCGTGCAGAGCACAATGGATTAGCAGTCCATCGCCTTAACCACTCGGCCACCTCGTCACTCGACCAGACCTGTTTTCCCGAAGCTGGGCAGTGGTGTGTTTCGGCAGCTATTTTAAGGATGATGTTGTTAAAGTTGGCAGCAAGGTTCTTTGAATGGCTTTGCCAGGCGCACTTTGCTCTCTCGACACATTCAGCTAAAGCTCGCCTTGAGGGGCACCTGTGCGGTTGACGTGTTCACTACATTTTCTCTCTGTTTCTGCAGCTATATTAAGGATGATGTCGCTAAATTTGGCAGGTAGGGTACATTGAACGGCTTTGCCAGGCGCACTTGGCTCTCTGAAAACACTAAAGACATCAAACGACAAGGATGGTATTCAAACCCACGTGTGCACAACACAACATAATAGCAGTCCATCACCTAACCACTCGGCCACCTCGCCACAACCTTTTGGATGTTGGAAGTAGTAATTTGGTGCTTTTCAACCCCATCTCATTAACATGATGGAGATACAGTTCACCATATTGTGTTGGAAATGGTTTGGCTGATGAGAGAGGTAACCCTTCGACTGACCTGCAAGGAGCATTAGGTTCTATGGGTTAGGAGACTCACAACTGTTTTGATAGAGGGAGATCTGCTTATGTTTCATTTGTGTGCTGCTTCTGATTTGTTGGAAAGAACCTAGAGAGAACGCCTGGGTCGAGAAAAAGGCAGCATAGCTTGCATTGGACCTCTCTCAGAATATGTTTGCAGTGTGCACTCTTCATTATCCTACCCAACCTCGTAGGGAGCTCGTGGAATCGATCCCGAACTCAAACATATTCTTGGACATTGAGCTTTATAACTCCGCCCCTTTGCTACCAGGATCCACAATTCTCTCCCCCCAAAATTAGAAAGCAGCGCATTTTTTGTTCTTTGAGTGAAGAGATAACAATGATAAAACCTTTTTGTGCACATACCTCACCTGTTTCGTAGACACACCATGCAGCCGTCAGTGCCCAAAAGCTTATTACATGGCAGTTTAAAGCTTGATACCACCCTGTCGTTCCATGTCCAGATAAAAGCACGGAAGACGCTGCTCCTTTTGCCGGCATTCTTTCGCAGAGGCAATATCGTAGTCTATGAGGTTTATCTGAGACGTGATCTTTGCTGGTTGAAAACTTTACCCAATACCCCGCTGGGATGACTTGAAATATAGTCAGCCTTGGCAATTTTTGACGGTCTCTTAGGAGGCTTTAAGACTTGTTGAAAGAACAGAATTGTGCTTTCGCTCCTTGAAAGTGCTGCATTCACTGTGACGGCGAAGACATGAGCTTGAAGACGGTTGGTGTAGTCAGTATTTGGACCTCCCTTAGAATGTGTTTTTGTTTTTATAAAGGTCATATCCATGCAACAGGGGCCTTCTTGTTTTGATCCTGTCCTCGACAATGTTTTCAGAAATGAACAGGTGCTTTTTCTGCAGCTACAATTAAAATGAAATTCAGCTAAAGCTTGCCTTGAGGGGCACCCCTGCAGTTGACCTGTTCGCTAAGCTCTCTGTTTCTGCAGCTATTTTAACGATGACGTCGTTAAAGTTGGCAGCAAGGTCCTTTGCCAGGCGCACTTGTCTCTCTCGAAACACTAAACACATCAAACGACAAGGATGGAATTCGAACCCACGCGTGCAGAGCACAATCGATTAGCAGTCCATCGCCTTAACCACTCGGCCACCTCGTCACTCGCCTGCATGTGTTGCCCGAAGCTGGGCTGTGGTGTGTTTCTGCCGCTATATTAAGGATGACTTTGCTAAACATGGCAGGCCGGGTACATTGAACGGCTTTGCCAGGCACACTTGGCTCTCTGAAAACGCTAAAGACATCAAACGACGAGGATGGGATTCGAACCCACGCGTGCAGAGCACAATGGATTAGCAGTCCATCGCCTTAACCACTCGGCCACCTCGTCACTCGACCAAACCTGTTTTCCCGAAGCTGGGCAGTGGTGTGTTTCGGCAGCTATTTTAAGGATGATGTTGTTAAAGTTGGCAGCAAGGTTCTTTGAATGGCTTTGCCAGGCGCACTTTGCTCTCTCGACACATTCAGCTAAAGCTCGCCTTGAGGGGCACCTGTGCGGTTGACGTGTTCACTATATTTTCTCTCTGTTTCTGCAGCTATATTAAGGATGATGTCGCTAAATTTGGCAGGTAGGGTACATTGAACGGCTTTGCCAGGCGCACTCGTCTCTCTCGAAACACTAAACACATCAAACGACGAGGATGGGATTCGAACCCACGCGTGCAGAGCACAATGGATTAGCAGTCCATCGCCTTAACCACTCGGCCACCTCGTCACTCTCCAGCATGTGTTGCCCGAAGCTGGGCTGTGGTGTGTTTCTGCCGCTATATTAAGGATGACTTTGCTAAACATTGCAGGCCGGGTACATTGAACGGCTTTGCCAGGCACACTTCGCTCTCTGAAAACGCTAAAGACATCAAACGACGAGGATGGGATTCGAACCCACGTGTGCAGAGCACAATGGATTAGCAGTACATCGCCTTAACCACTCGGCCACCTCGTCACTCTCCTGCATGTGTTGCCCGAAGCTGGGCTGTGGTGTGTTTCTGCCGCTATATTAAGGATGACTTTGCTAAACATGGCAGGCCGGGTACATTGAACGGCTTTGCCAGGCACACTTGGCTCTCTGAAAACGCTAAAGACATCAAACGACGAGGATGGGATTCGAACCCACGCGTGCAGAGCACAATGGATTAGCAGTCCATCGCCTTAACCACTCGGCCACCTCGTCACTCGACCAGACCTGTTTTCCCGAAGCTGGGCAGTGGTGTGTTTCGGCAGCTATTTTAAGGATGATGTTGTTAAAGTTGGCAGCAAGGTTCTTTGAATGGCTTTGCCAGGCGCACTTTGCTCTCTCGACACATTCAGCTAAAGCTCGCCTTTAGGGGCACCTGTGCGGTTGACGTGTTCACTACATTTTCTCTCTGTTTCTGCAGCTATATTAAGGATGATGTCGCTAAATTTGGCAGGTAGGGTACATTGAACGGCTTTGCCAGGCGCACTTGGCTCTCTGAAAACACTAAAGACATCAAACGACGAGGATGATATTCAAACCCACGTGTGCACAACACAACATAATAGCAGTCCATCACCTAACCACTCAGCCACCTCGCCACAACTTTTTGGATGTTGGAAGTAGTAATTTGGTGCTTTTCAACCCCATCTCATTAACATGATGGAGATACAGTTCACCATATTGTGTTGGAAATGGTTTGGCTGATGAGAGAGGTAACCCTTCGACTGACCTGCAAGGAGCATTGGGTTCTATGGGTTAGGAGACTCACAACTGTTTTGATAGAGGGAGATCTGCTTATGTTTCATTTGTGTGCTGCTTCTGATTTGTTGGAAAGAACCTAGAGAGAACGCCTGGGTCGAGAAAAAGGCAGCATAGCTTGCATTGGACCTCTCTCCGAATATGTTTGCAGTGTGCACTCTTCATTATCCTACCCAACCTCGTAGGGAGCTCGTGGAATCGATCCCGAACTCAAACATATTCTTGGACATTGAGCTTTATAACTCCGCCCCTTTGCTACCAGGATCCACAATTCTCTCCCCCCAAAATTAGAAAGCAGCGCATTTTTTGTTCTTTGAGTGAAGAGATAACAATGATAAAACCTTTTTGTGCACATACCTCACCTGTTTCGTAGACACACCATGCAGCCGTCAGTGCCCAAAAGCTTATTACATGGCAGTTTAAAGCTTGATACCACCCTGTCGTTCCATGTCCAGATAAAAGCACAGAAGACGCTGCTCCTTTTGCCGGCATTCTTTCGCAGAGGCAATATCGTAGTCTATGAGGTTTATCCGAGACGTGATCTTTGCTGGTTGAAAACTTTACCCAATACCCCGCTGGGATGACTTGAAATATAGTCAGCCTTGGCAATTTTTGACGGTCTCTTAGGAGGCTTTGAGACTTGTTGAAAGAACAGAATTGTGCTTTCGCTCCTTGAAAGTGCTGCATTCACTGTGACGGCGAAGACATGAGCTTGAAGACGGTTGGTGTAGTCAGTATTTGGACCTCCCTTAGAATGTGTTTTTGTTTTTATAAAGGTCATATCCATGCAACAGGGGCCTTCTTGTTTTGATCCTGTCCTCGACAATGTTTTCAGAAATGAACAGGTGCTTTTTCTGCAGCTACAATTAAAATGAAATTCAGCTAAAGCTTGCCTTGAGGGGCACCCCTGCAGTTGACCTGTTCGCTAGGCTCTCTGTTTCTGCAGCTATTTTAAGGATGACGTCGTTGAAGTTGGCAGCAAGGTCCTTTGCCAGGCACACTTGTCTCTCTCGAAACACTAAACACATCAAACAACAAAAGCTGGGCTGTGGTGTGTTTCTGCCGCTATATTAAGGATGACTTTGCTAAACATGGCAGGCCGGGTACATTGAACGGCTTTGCCAGGCACACTTGGCTCTCTGAAAACACTAAAGACATCAAACGACGAGGATGGGATTCGAACCCACAAATGCAGAGCACAATGGATTAGCAGTCCATCGCCTTAACCACTCGGCCACCTCGTCACTCGACCAAACCTGTTTTCCCGAAGCTGGGCAGTGGTGTGTTTCGGCAGCTATTTTAAGGATGATGTTGTTAAAGTTGGCAGCAAGGTTCTTTGAATGGCTTTGCCAGGCGCACTTTGCACTCTCGACACATTCAGCTAAAGCTCGCCTTGAAGGGCACCTGTGCGGTTGACGTGTTCACTACATTTTCTCTCTGTTTCTGGCAGCTATACTAAGGATGATGTCGCTAAATTTGGCAGATAGGGTACATTGAACGGCTTTGCCAGGCGCACTTGTCTCTCTCGAAACACTAAACACATCAAACGACGAGGATGGGATTCGAACCCACGCGTGCAGAGCACAATGGATTAGCAGTCCATCGCCTTAACCACTCGGCCACCTCGTCACTCTCCTGCATGTGTTGCCCGAAGCTGGGCTGTGGTGTGTTTCTGCCGCTATATTAAGGATGACTTTGCTAAATATGGCAGGCCGGGTACATTGAACGGCTTTGCCAGGCACACTTGGCTCTCTGAAAACGCTAAAGACATCAAACGACGAGGATGGGATTCGAACCCACGCGTGCAGAGCACAATGGATTAGCAGTCCATCGCCTTAACCACTCGGCCACCTCGTCACTCTCCAGCATGTGTTGCCCGAAGCTGGGCTGTGGTGTGTTTCTGCCGCTATATTAAGGATGACTTTGCTAAACATGGCAGGCCGGGTACATTGAACGGCTTTGCCAGGCACACTTGGCTCTCTGAAAACGCTAAAGACATCAAACGACGAGGATGGGATTCAAACCCACGCGTGCAGAGCACAATGGATTAGCAGTCCATCGCCTTAACCACTCGGCCACCTCGTCACTCGACCAGACCTGTTTTCCCGAAGCTGGGCAGTGGTGTGTTTCGGCAGCTATTTTAAGGATGATGTTGTTAAAGTTGGCAGCAAGGTTCTTTGAATGGCTTTGCCAGGCGCACTTTGCTCTCTCGACACATTCAGCTAAAGCTCGCCTTGAGGGGCACCTGTGCGGTTGACGTGTTCACTACATTTTCTCTCTGTTTCTGCAGCTATATTAAGGATGATGTCGCTAAATTTGGCAGGTAGGGTACATTGAACGGCTTTGCCAGGCGCACTTGGCTCTCTGAAAACACTAAAGACATCAAACGACAAGGATGGTATTCAAACCCACGTGTGCACAACACAACATAATAGCAGTCCATCACCTAACCACTCGGCCACCTCGCCACAACCTTTTGGATGTTGGAAGTAGTAATTTGGTGCTTTTCAACCCCATCTCATTAACATGATGGAGATACAGTTCACCATATTGTGTTGGAAATGGTTTGGCTGATGAGAGAGGTAACCCTTCGACTGACCTGCAAGGAGCATTGGGTTCTATGGGTTAGGAGACTCACAACTGTTTTGATAGAGGGAGATCTGCTTATGTTTCATTTGTGTGCTGCTTCTGATTTGTTGGAAAGAACCTAGAGAGAACGCCTGGGTCGAGAAAAAGGCAGCATAGCTTGCATTGGACCTCTCTCAGAATATGTTTGCAGTGTGCACTCTTCATTATCCTACCCAACCTCGTAGGGAGCTCGTGGAATCGATCCCGAACTCAAACATATTCTTGGACATTGAGCTTTATAACTCCGCCCCTTTGCTACCAGGATCCACAATTCTCTCCCCCCAAAATTAGAAAGCAGCGCATTTTTTGTTCTTTGAGTGAAGAGATAACAATGATAAAACCTTTTTGTGCACATACCTCACCTGTTTCGTAGACACACCATGCAGCCGTCAGTGCCCAAAAGCTTATTACATGGCAGTTTAAAGCTTGATACCACCCTGTCGTTCCATGTCCAGATAAAAGCACGGAAGACGCTGCTCCTTTTGCCGGCATTCTTTCGCAGAGGCAATATCGTAGTCTATGAGGTTTATCTGAGACGTGATCTTTGCTGGTTGAAAACTTTACCCAATACCCCGCTGGGATGACTTGAAATATAGTCAGCCTTGGCAATTTTTGACGGTCTCTTAGGAGGCTTTAAGACTTGTTGAAAGAACAGAATTGTGCTTTCGCTCCTTGAAAGTGCTGCATTCACTGTGACGGCGAAGACATGAGCTTGAAGACGGTTGGTGTAGTCAGTATTTGGACCTCCCTTAGAATGTGTTTTTGTTTTTATAAAGGTCATATCCATGCAACAGGGGCCTTCTTGTTTTGATCCTGTCCTCGACAATGTTTTCAGAAATGAACAGGTGCTTTTTCTGCAGCTACAATTAAAATGAAATTCAGCTAAAGCTTGCCTTGAGGGGCACCCCTGCAGTTGACCTGTTCGCTAAGCTCTCTGTTTCTGCAGCTATTTTAACGATGACGTCGTTAAAGTTGGCAGCAAGGTCCTTTGCCAGGCGCACTTGTCTCTCTCGAAACACTAAACACATCAAACGACAAGGATGGAATTCGAACCCACGCGTGCAGAGCACAATCGATTAGCAGTCCATCGCCTTAACCACTCGGCCACCTCGTCACTCGCCTGCATGTGTTGCCCGAAGCTGGGCTGTGGTGTGTTTCTGCCGCTATATTAAGGATGACTTTGCTAAACATGGCAGGCCGGGTACATTGAACGGCTTTGCCAGGCACACTTGGCTCTCTGAAAACGCTAAAGACATCAAACGACGAGGATGGGATTCGAACCCACGCGTGCAGAGCACAATGGATTAGCAGTCCATCGCCTTAACCACTCGGCCACCTCGTCACTCGACCAAACCTGTTTTCCCGAAGCTGGGCAGTGGTGTGTTTCGGCAGCTATTTTAAGGATGATGTTGTTAAAGTTGGCAGCAAGGTTCTTTGAATGGCTTTGCCAGGCGCACTTTGCTCTCTCGACACATTCAGCTAAAGCTCGCCTTGAGGGGCACCTGTGCGGTTGACGTGTTCACTACATTTTCTCTCTGTTTCTGCAGCTATATTAAGGATGATGTCGCTAAATTTGGCAGGTAGGGTACATTGAACGGCTTTGCCAGGCGCACTCGTCTCTCTCGAAACACTAAACACATCAAACGACGAGGATGGGATTCGAACCCACGCGTGCAGAGCACAATGGATTAGCAGTCCATCGCCTTAACCACTCGGCCACCTCGTCACTCTCCAGCATGTGTTGCCCGAAGCTGGGCTGTGGTGTGTTTCTGCCGCTATATTAAGGATGACTTTGCTAAACATTGCAGGCCGGGTACATTGAACGGCTTTGCCAGGCACACTTCGCTCTCTGAAAACGCTAAAGACATCAAACGACGAGGATGGGATTCGAACCCACGTGTGCAGAGTACAATGGATTAGCAGTACATCGCCTTAACCACTCGGCCACCTCGTCACTCTCCTGCATGTGTTGCCCGAAGCTGGGCTGTGGTGTGTTTCTGCCGCTATATTAAGGATGACTTTGCTAAACATGGCAGGCCGGGTACATTGAACGGCTTTGCCAGGCACACTTGGCTCTCTGAAAACGCTAAAGACATCAAACGACGAGGATGGGATTCGAACCCACGCGTGCAGAGCACAATGGATTAGCAGTCCATCGCCTTAACCACTCGGCCACCTCGTCACTCGACCAGACCTGTTTTCCCGAAGCTGGGCAGTGGTGTGTTTCGGCAGCTATTTTAAGGATGATGTTGTTAAAGTTGGCAGCAAGGTTCTTTGAATGGCTTTGCCAGGCGCACTTTGCTCTCTCGACACATTCAGCTAAAGCTCGCCTTTAGGGGCACCTGTGCGGTTGACGTGTTCACTACATTTTCTCTCTGTTTCTGCAGCTATATTAAGGATGATGTCGCTAAATTTGGCAGGTAGGGTACATTGAACGGCTTTGCCAGGCGCACTTGGCTCTCTGAAAACACTAAAGACATCAAACGACGAGGATGATATTCAAACCCACGTGTGCACAACACAACATAATAGCAGTCCATCACCTAACCACTCAGCCACCTCGCCACAACTTTTTGGATGTTGGAAGTAGTAATTTGGTGCTTTTCAACCCCATCTCATTAACATGATGGAGATACAGTTCACCATATTGTGTTGGAAATGGTTTGGCTGATGAGAGAGGTAACCCTTCGACTGACCTGCAAGGAGCATTGGGTTCTATGGGTTAGGAGACTCACAACTGTTTTGATAGAGGGAGATCTGCTTATGTTTCATTTGTGTGCTGCTTCTGATTTGTTGGAAAGAACCTAGAGAGAACGCCTGGGTCGAGAAAAAGGCAGCATAGCTTGCATTGGACCTCTCTCCGAATATGTTTGCAGTGTGCACTCTTCATTATCCTACCCAACCTCGTAGGGAGCTCGTGGAATCGATCCCGAACTAAACATATTCTTGGACATTGAGCTTTATAACTCCGCCCCTTTGCTACCAGGATCCACAATTCTCTCCCCCCAAAATTAGAAAGCAGCGCATTTTTTGTTCTTTGAGTGAAGAGATAACAATGATAAAACCTTTTTGTGCACATACCTCACCTGTTTCGTAGACACACCATGCAGCCGTCAGTGCCCAAAAGCTTATTACATGGCAGTTTAAAGCTTGATACCACCCTGTCGTTCCATGTCCAGATAAAAGCACAGAAGACGCTGCTCCTTTTGCCGGCATTCTTTCGCAGAGTCAATATCGTAGTCTATGAGGTTTATCCGAGACGTGATCTTTGCTGGTTGAAAACTTTACCCAATACCCCGCTGGGATGACTTGAAATATAGTCAGCCTTGGCAATTTTTGACGGTCTCTTAGGAGGCTTTGAGACTTGTTGAAAGAACAGAATTGTGCTTTCGCTCCTTGAAAGTGCTGCATTCACTGTGACGGCGAAGACATGAGCTTGAAGACGGTTGGTGTAGTCAGTATTTGGACCTCCCTTAGAATGTGTTTTTGTTTTTATAAAGGTCATATCCATGCAACAGGGGCCTTCTTGTTTTGATCCTGTCCTCGACAATGTTTTCAGAAATGAACAGGTGCTTTTTCTGCAGCTACAATTAAAATGAAATTCAGCTAAAGCTTGCCTTGAGGGGCACCCCTGCAGTTGACCTGTTCGCTAGGCTCTCTGTTTCTGCAGCTATTTTAAGGATGACGTCGTTAAAGTTGGCAGCAAGGTCCTTTGCCAGGCGCACTTGTCTCTCTCGAAACACTAAACACATCAAACGACAAGGATGGAATTCGAACCCACGCGTGCAGAGCACAATCGATTAGCAGTCCATCGCCTTAACCACTCGGCCACCTCGTCACTCGCCTGCATGTGTTGCCCGAAGCTGGGCTGTGGTGTGTTTCTGCCGCTATATTAAGGATGACTTTGCTAAACATGGCAGGCCGGGTACATTGAACGGCTTTGCCAGGCACACTTGGCTCTCTGAAAACACTAAAGACATCAAATGACGAGGACGGGATTCGAACCCACGCGTGCAGAGCACAATGGATTAGCAGTCCATCGCCTTAACCACTCTGCCACCTCGTCACTCGACCACACCTGTTTTCCCGAAGCTGGGCAGTGGTGTGTTTCGGCAGCTATTTTAAGGATGATGTTGTTAAAGTTGGCAGCAAGGTTCTTTGAATGGCTTTGCCAGGCGCACTTTGCTCTCTCGACACATTCAGCTAAAGCTCGCCTTGAGGGGCACCTGTGCGGTTGACGTGTTCACTACATTTTCTCTCTGTTTCTGCAGCTATATTAAGGATGATGTCGCTAAATTTGGCAGGTAGGGTACATTGAACGGCTTTGCCAGGCGCACTCGTCTCTCTCGAAACACTAAACACATCAAACGACGAGGATGGGATTCGAACCCACGCGTGCAGAGCACAATGGATTAGCAGTCCATCGCCTTAACCACTCGGCCACCTCGTCACTCTCCAGCATGTGTTGCCCGAAGCTGGGCTGTGGTGTGTTTCTGCCGCTATATTAAGGATGACTTTGCTAAACATGGCAGGCCGGGTACATTGAACGGCTTTGCCAGGCACACTTGGCTCTCTGAAAACGCTAAAGACATCAAACGACGAGGATGGGATTCGAACCCACGCGTGCAGAGCACAATGGATTAGCAGTCCATCGCCTTAACCACTCGGCCACCTCGTCACTCGACCAGACCTGTTTTCCCGAAGCTGGGCAGTGGTGTGTTTCGGCAGCTATTTTAAGGATGATGTTGTTAAAGTTGGCAGCAAGGTTCTTTGAATGGCTTTGCCAGGCGCACTTTGCTCTCTCGACACATTCAGCTAAAGCTCGCCTTGAGGGGCACCTGTGCGGTTGACGTGTTCACTACATTTTCTCTCTGTTTCTGCAGCTATATTAAGGATGATGTCGCTAAATTTGGCAGGTAGGGTACATTGAACGGCTTTGCCAGGCGCACTTGGCTCTCTGAAAACACTAAAGACATCAAACGACGAGGATGATATTCAAACCCACGTGTGCACAACACAACATAATAGCAGTCCATCACCTAACCACTCAGCCACCTCGCCACAACTTTTTGGATGTTGGAAGTAGTAATTTGGTGCTTTTCAACCCCATCTCATTAACATGATGGAGATACAGTTCACCATATTGTGTTGGAAATGGTTTGGCTGATGAGAGAGGTAACCCTTCGACTGACCTGCAAGGAGCATTGGGTTCTATGGGTTAGGAGACTCGCAACTGTTTTGATAGAGGGAGATCTGCTTATGTTTCATTTGTGTGCTGCTTCTGATTTGTTGGAAAGAACCTAGAGAGAACGCCTGGGTCGAGAAAAAGGCAGCATAGCTTGCATTGGACCTCTCTCCGAATATGTTTGCAGTGTGCACTCTTCATTATCCTACCCAACCTCGTAGGGAGCTCGTGGAATCGATCCCGAACTCAAACATATTCTTGGACATTGAGCTTTATAACTCCGCCCCTTTGCTACCAGGATCCACAATTCTCTCCCCCCAAAATTAGAAAGCAGCGCATTTTTTGTTCTTTGAGTGAAGAGATAACAATGATAAAACCTTTTTGTGCACATACCTCACCTGTTTCGTAGACACACCATGCAGCCGTCAGTGCCCAAAAGCTTATTACATGGCAGTTTAAAGCTTGATACCACCCTGTCGTTCCATGTCCAGATAAAAGCACAGAAGACGCTGCTCCTTTTGCCGGCATTCTTTCGCAGAGGCAATATCGTAGTCTATGAGGTTTATCCGAGACGTGATTTTTGCTGGTTGAAAACTTTACCCAATACCCCGCTGGGATGACTTGAAATATAGTCAGCCTTGGCAATTTTTGACGGTCTCTTAGGAGGCTTTGAGACTTGTTGAAAGAACAGAATTGTGCTTTCGCTCCTTGAAAGTGCTGCATTCACTGTGACGGCGAAGACATGAGCTTGAAGACGGTTGGTGTAGTCAGTATTTGGACCTCCCTTAGAATGTGTTTTTGTTTTTATAAAGGTCATATCCATGCAACAGGGGCCTTCTTGTTTTGATCCTGTCCTCGACAATGTTTTCAGAAATGAACAGGTGCTTTTTCTGCAGCTACAATTAAAATGAAATTCAGCTAAAGCTTGCCTTGAGGGGCACCCCTGCAGTTGACCTGTTCGCTAGGCTCTCTGTTTCTGCAGCTATTTTAAGGATGACGTCGTTGAAGTTGGCAGCAAGGTCCTTTGCCAGGCACACTTGTCTCTCTCGAAACACTAAACACATCAAACAACAAAAGCTGGGCTGTGGTGTGTTTCTGCCGCTATATTAAGGATGACTTTGCTAAACATGGCAGGCCGGGTACATTGAACGGCTTTGCCAGGCACACTTGGCTCTCTGAAAACACTAAAGACATCAAACGACGAGGATGGGATTCGAACCCACGCATGCAGAGCACAATGGATTAGCAGTCCATCGCCTTAACCACTCGGCCACCTCGTCACTCGACCAAACCTGTTTTACCCGAAGCTGGGCAGTGGTGTGTTTCGGCAGCTATTTTAAGGATGATGTTGTTAAAGTTGGCAGCAAGGTTCTTTGAATGGCTTTGCCAGGCGCACTTTGCACTCTTGACACATTCAGCTAAAGCTCGCCTTGAAGGGCACCTGTGCGGTTGACGTGTTCACTACATTTTCTCTCTGTTTCTGGCAGCTATATTAAGGATGATGTCGCTAAATTTGGCAGATAGGGTACATTGAACGGCTTTGCCAGGCGCACTTGTCTCTCTCGAAACACTAAACACATCAAACGACGAGGATGGGATTCGAACCCACGCGTGCAGAGCACAATGGATTAGCAGTCCATCGCCTTAACCACTCGGCCACCTCGTCACTCTCCAGCATGTGTTGCCCGAAGCTGGGCTGTGGTGTGTTTCTGCCGCTATATTAAGGATGATGTCGCTAAATTTGGCAGGTAGGGTACATTGAACGGCTTTGCCAGGCACACTTGTCTCTCTCGAAACACTAAACACATCAAACGACGAGGATGGGATTCGAACCCACGCGTGCAGAGCACAATGGATTAGCAGTCCATCGCCTTAACCACTCGGCCACCTCGTCACTCTCCAGCATGTGTTGCCCGAAGCTGGGCTGTGGTGTGTTTCTGCCGCTATATTAAGGAGGATGTCGCTAAATTTGGCAGGTAGGGTACATTGAACGGCTTTGCCAGGCGCACTCGTCTCTCTCGAAACACTAAACACATCAAACGACGAGGATGGGATTCGAACCCACGCGTGCAGAGCACAATGGATTAGCAGTCCATCGCCTTAACCACTCGGCCACCTCGTCACTCTCCAGCATGTGTTGCCCGAAGCTGGGCTGTGGTGTGTTTCTGCCGCTATATTAAGGATGACTTTGCTAAACATGGCAGGCCGGGTACATTGAACGGCTTTGCCAGGCACACTTGGCTCTCTGAAAACGCTAAAGACATCAAACGACGAGGATGGGATTCGAACCCACGCGTGCAGAGCACAATGGATTAGCAGTCCATCGCCTTAACCACTCGGCCACCTCGTCACTCGACCAGACCTGTTTTCCCGAAGCTGGGCAGTGGTGTGTTTCGGCAGCTATTTTAAGGATGATGTTGTTAAAGTTGGCAGCAAGGTTCTTTGAATGGCTTTGCCAGGCGCACTTTGCTCTCTCGACACATTCAGCTAAAGCTCGCCTTGAGGGGCACCTGTGCGGTTGACGTGTTCACTACATTTTCTCTCTGTTTCTGCAGCTATATTAAGGATGATGTCGCTAAATTTGGCAGATAGGGTACATTGAACGGCTTTGCCAGGCGCACTTGGCTCTCTCGAAACACTAAACACATCAAACGACGAGGATGGGATTCGAACCCACGCGTGCAGAGCACAATGGATTAGCAGTCCATCGCCTTAACCACTCGGCCACCTCGTCACTCTCCAGCATGTGTTGCCCGAAGCTGGGCTGTGGTGTGTTTCTGCCGCTATATTAAGGATAACTTTGCTAAACATGGCAGGCCGGGTACATTGAACGGCCTTGCCAGGCACACTTCGCTCTCTGAAAACGCTAAAGACATCAAACGACGAGGATGGGATTCGAACCCACGCGTGCAGAGCACAATGGATTAGCAGTACATCGCCTTAACCACTCGGCCACCTCGTCACTCTCCTGCATGTGTTGCCCGAAGCTGGGCTGTGGTGTGTTTCTGCCGCTATATTAAGGATGACTTTGCTAAACATGGCAGGCCGGGTACATTGAACGGCTTTGCCAGGCACACTTGGCTCTCTGAAAACGCTAAAGACATCAAACGACGAGGATGGGATTCGAACCCACGCGTGCAGAGCACAATGGATTAGCAGTCCATCGCCTTAACCACTCGGCCACCTCGTCACTTGACCAAACCTGTTTTCCCGAAGCTGGGCAGTGGTGTGTTTCGGCAGCTATTTTAAGGATGATGTTGTTAAAGTTGGCAGCAAGGTTCTTTGAATGGCTTTGCCAGGCGCACTTTGCTCTCTTGACACATTCAGCTAAAGCTCGCCTTGAGGGGCACCTGTGCGGTTGATGTGTTCACTACATTTTCTCTCTGTTTTTGCAGCTATATTAAGGATGATGTCGCTAAATTTGGCAGGTAGGGTACATTGAACGGCTTTGCCAGGCGCACTTGTCTCTCTCGAAACACTAAACACATCAAACGACAAGGATGGGATTCAAACCCACTCGTGCAGAGCACAATGGATTAGCAGTCCATCGCCTTAACCACTCGGCCACCTCGTCACTCTCCAGCATGTGTTGCCCGAAGCTGGGCTGTGGTGTGTTTCTGCCGCTATATTAAGGATGACTTTGCTAAACATGGCAGGCCGGGTACATTGAACGGCTTTGCCAGGCACACTTGGCTCTCTGAAAACGCTAAAGACATCAAACGACGAGGATGGGATTCAAACCCACGCGTGCAGAGCACAATGGATTAGCAGTCCATCGCCTTAACCACTCGGCCACCTCGTCACTCGACCAGACCTGTTTTCCCGAAGCTGGGCAGTGGTGTGTTTCGGCAGCTATTTTAAGGATGATGTTGTTAAAGTTGGCAGCAAGGTTCTTTGAATGGCTTTGCCAGGCGCACTTTGCTCTCTCGACACATTCAGCTAAAGCTCGCCTTGAGGGGCACCTGTGCGGTTGACGTGTTCACTACATTTTCTCTCTGTTTCTGCAGCTATATTAAGGATGATGTCGCTAAATTTGGCAGGTAGGGTACATTGAACGGCTTTGCCAGGCGCACTTGGCTCTCTGAAAACACTAAAGACATCAAACGACAAGGATGGTATTCAAACCCACGTGTGCACAACACAACATAATAGCAGTCCATCACCTAACCACTCGGCCACCTCGCCACAACCTTTTGGATGTTGGAAGTAGTAATTTGGTGCTTTTCAACCCCATCTCATTAACATGATGGAGATACAGTTCACCATATTGTGTTGGAAATGGTTTGGCTGATGAGAGAGGTAACCCTTCGACTGACCTGCAAGGAGCATTGGGTTCTATGGGTTAGGAGACTCACAACTGTTTTGATAGAGGGAGATCTGCTTATGTTTCATTTGTGTGCTGCTTCTGATTTGTTGGAAAGAACCTAGAGAGAACGCCTGGGTCGAGAAAAAGGCAGCATAGCTTGCATTGGACCTCTCTCAGAATATGTTTGCAGTGTGCACTCTTCATTATCCTACCCAACCTCGTAGGGAGCTCGTGGAATCGATCCCGAACTCAAACATATTCTTGGACATTGAGCTTTATAACTCCGCCCCTTTGCTACCAGGATCCACAATTCTCTCCCCCCAAAATTAGAAAGCAGCGCATTTTTTGTTCTTTGAGTGAAGAGATAACAATGATAAAACCTTTTTGTGCACATACCTCACCTGTTTCGTAGACACACCATGCAGCCGTCAGTGCCCAAAAGCTTATTACATGGCAGTTTAAAGCTTGATACCACCCTGTCGTTCCATGTCCAGATAAAAGCACGGAAGACGCTGCTCCTTTTGCCGGCATTCTTTCGCAGAGGCAATATCGTAGTCTATGAGGTTTATCCGAGACGTGATCTTTGCTGGTTGAAAACTTTACCCAATACCCCGCTGGGATGACTTGAAATATAGTCAGCCTTGGCAATTTTTGACGGTCTCTTAGGAGGCTTTAAGACTTGTTGAAAGAACAGAATTGTGCTTTCGCTCCTTGAAAGTGCTGCATTCACTGTGACGGCGAAGACATGAGCTTGAAGACGGTTGGTGTAGTCAGTATTTGGACCTCCCTTAGAATGTGTTTTTGTTTTTATAAAGGTCATATCCATGCAACAGGGGCCTTCTTGTTTTGATCCTGTCCTCGACAATGTTTTCAGAAATGAACAGGTGCTTTTTCTGCAGCTACAATTAAAATGAAATTCAGCTAAAGCTTGCCTTGAGGGGCACCCCTGCAGTTGACCTGTTCGCTAGGCTCTCTGTTTCTGCAGCTATTTTAACGATGACGTCGTTAAAGTTGGCAGCAAGGTCCTTTGCCAGGCGCACTTGTCTCTCTCGAAACACTAAACACATCAAACGACAAGGATGGAATTCGAACCCACGCGTGCAGAGCACAATCGATTAGCAGTCCATCGCCTTAACCACTCGGCCACCTCGTCACTCGCCTGCATGTGTTGCCCGAAGCTGGGCTGTGGTGTGTTTCTGCCGCTATATTAAGGATGACTTTGCTAAACATGGCAGGCCGGGTACATTGAACGGCTTTGCCAGGCACACTTGGCTCTCTGAAAACGCTAAAGACATCAAACGACGAGGATGGGATTCGAACCCACGCGTGCAGAGCACAATGGATTAGCAGTCCATCGCCTTAACCACTCGGCCACCTCGTCACTCGACCAAACCTGTTTTCCCGAAGCTGGGCAGTGGTGTGTTTCGGCAGCTATTTTAAGGATGATGTTGTTAAAGTTGGCAGCAAGGTTCTTTGAATGGCTTTGCCAGGCGCACTTTGCTCTCTCGACACATTCAGCTAAAGCTCGCCTTGAGGGGCACCTGTGCGGTTGACGTGTTCACTACATTTTCTCTCTGTTTCTGCAGCTATATTAAGGATGATGTCGCTAAATTTGGCAGGTAGGGTACATTGAACGGCTTTGCCAGGCGCACTCGTCTCTCTCGAAACACTAAACACATCAAACGACGAGGATGGGATTCGAACCCACGCGTGCAGAGCACAATGGATTAGCAGTCCATCGCCTTAACCACTCGGCCACCTCGTCACTCTCCAGCATGTGTTGCCCGAAGCTGGGCTGTGGTGTGTTTCTGCCGCTATATTAAGGATGACTTTGCTAAACATTGCAGGCCGGGTACATTGAACGGCTTTGCCAGGCACACTTCGCTCTCTGAAAACGCTAAAGACATCAAACGACGAGGATGGGATTCGAACCCACGTGTGCAGAGCACAATGGATTAGCAGTACATCGCCTTAACCACTCGGCCACCTCGTCACTCTCCTGCATGTGTTGCCCGAAGCTGGGCTGTGGTGTGTTTCTGCCGCTATATTAAGGATGACTTTGCTAAACATGGCAGGCCGGGTACATTGAACGGCTTTGCCAGGCACACTTGGCTCTCTGAAAACGCTAAAGACATCAAACGACGAGGATGGGATTCGAACCCACGCGTGCAGAGCACAATGGATTAGCAGTCCATCGCCTTAACCACTCGGCCACCTCGTCACTCGACCAGACCTGTTTTCCCGAAGCTGGGCAGTGGTGTGTTTCGGCAGCTATTTTAAGGATGATGTTGTTAAAGTTGGCAGCAAGGTTCTTTGAATGGCTTTGCCAGGCGCACTTTGCTCTCTCGACACATTCAGCTAAAGCTCGCCTTTAGGGGCACCTGTGCGGTTGACGTGTTCACTACATTTTCTCTCTGTTTCTGCAGCTATATTAAGGATGATGTCGCTAAATTTGGCAGGTAGGGTACATTGAACGGCTTTGCCAGGCGCACTTGGCTCTCTGAAAACACTAAAGACATCAAACGACGAGGATGATATTCAAACCCACGTGTGCACAACACAACATAATAGCAGTCCATCACCTGACCACTCAGCCACCTCGCCACAACTTTTTGGATGTTGGAAGTAGTAATTTGGTGCTTTTCAACCCCATCTCATTAACATGATGGAGATACAGTTCACCATATTGTGTTGGAAATGGTTTGGCTGATGAGAGAGGTAACCCTTCGACTGACCTGCAAGGAGCATTGGGTTCTATGGGTTAGGAGACTCACAACTGTTTTGATAGAGGGAGATCTGCTTATGTTTCATTTGTGTGCTGCTTCTGATTTGTTGGAAAGAACCTAGAGAGAACGCCTGGGTCGAGAAAAAGGCAGCATAGCTTGCATTGGACCTCTCTCCGAATATGTTTGCAGTGTGCACTCTTCATTATCCTACCCAACCTCGTAGGGAGCTCGTGGAATCGATCCCGAACTCAAACATATTCTTGGACATTGAGCTTTATAACTCCGCCCCTTTGCTACCAGGATCCACAATTCTCTCCCCCCAAAATTAGAAAGCAGCGCATTTTTTGTTCTTTGAGTGAAGAGATAACAATGATAAAACCTTTTTGTGCACATACCTCACCTGTTTCGTAGACACACCATGCAGCCGTCAGTGCCCAAAAGCTTATTACATGGCAGTTTAAAGCTTGATACCACCCTGTCGTTCCATGTCCAGATAAAAGCACAGAAGACGCTGCTCCTTTTGCCGGCATTCTTTCGCAGAGGCAATATCGTAGTCTATGAGGTTTATCCGAGACGTGATTTTTGCTGGTTGAAAACTTTACCCAATACCCCGCTGGGATGACTTGAAATATAGTCAGCCTTGTCAATTTTTGACGGTCTCTTAGGAGGCTTTGAGACTTGTTGAAAGAACAGAATTGTGCTTTCGCTCCTTGAAAGTGCTGCATTCACTGTGACGGCGAAGACATGAGCTTGAAGACGGTTGGTGTAGTCAGTATTTGGACCACCCTTAGAATGTGTTTTTGTTTTTATAAAGGTCATATCCATGCAACAGGGGCCTTCTTGTTTTGATCCTGTCCTCGACAATGTTTTCAGAAATGAACAGGTGCTTTTTCTGCAGCTACAATTAAAATGAAATTCAGCTAAAGCTTGCCTTGAGGGGCACCCCTGCAGTTGACCTGTTCGCTAGGCTCTCTGTTTCTGCAGCTATTTTAAGGATGACGTCGTTAAAGTTGGCAGCAAGGTCCTTTGCCAGGCGCACTTGTCTCTCTCGAAACACTAAACACATCAAACGACAAGGATGGAATTCGAACCCACGCGTGCAGAGCACAATAGATTAGCAGTACATCGCCTTAACCACTCGGCCACCTCGTCACTCGACCACACCTGTTTTCCCGAAGCTGGGCAGTGGTGTGTTTCGGCAGCTATTTTAAGGATGATGTTGTTAAAGTTGGCAGCAAGGTTCTTTGAATGGCTTTGCCAGGCGCACTTTGCTCTCTCGACACATTCAGCTAAAGCTCGCCTTGAGGGGCACCTGTGCGGTTGACGTGTTCACTACATTTTCTCTCTGTTTCTGCAGCTATATTAAGGATGATGTCGCTAAATTTGGCAGGTAGGGTACATTGAACGGCTTTGCCAGGCGCACTCGTCTCTCTCGAAACACTAAACACATCAAACGACGAGGATGGGATTCGAACCCACGCGTGCAGAGCACAATGGATTAGCAGTCCATCGCCTTAACCACTCGGCCACCTCGTCACTCTCCAGCATGTGTTGCCCGAAGCTGGGCTGTGGTGTGTTTCTGCCGCTATATTAAGGATGACTTTGCTAAACATGGCAGGCCGGGTACATTGAACGGCTTTGCCAGGCACACTTCGCTCTCTGAAAACGCTAAAGACATCAAACGACGAGGATGGGATTCGAACCCACGTGTGCAGAGCACAATGGATTAGCAGTACATCGCCTTAACCACTCGGCCACCTCGTCACTCTCCTGCATGTGTTGCCCGAAGCTGGGCTGTGGTGTGTTTCTGCCGCTATATTAAGGATGACTTTGCTAAACATGGCAGGCCGGGTACATTGAACGGCTTTGCCAGGCACACTTGGCTCTCTGAAAACGCTAAAGACATCAAACGACGAGGATGGGATTCGAACCCACGCGTGCAGAGCACAATGGATTAGCAGTCCATCGCCTTAACCACTCGGCCACCTCGTCACTCGACCAGACCTGTTTTCCCGAAGCTGGGCAGTGGTGTGTTTCGGCAGCTATTTTAAGGATGATGTTGTTAAAGTTGGCAGCAAGGTTCTTTGAATGGCTTTGCCAGGCGCACTTTGCTCTCTCGACACATTCAGCTAAAGCTCGCCTTGAGGGGCACCTGTGCGGTTGACGTGTTCACTACATTTTCTCTCTGTTTCTGCAGCTATATTAAGGATGATGTCGCTAAATTTGGCAGGTAGGGTACATTGAACGGCTTTGCCAGGCGCACTCGTCTCTCTCGAAACACTAAACACATCAAACGACGAGGATGGGATTCGAACCCACGCGTGCAGAGCACAATGGATTAGCAGTCCATCGCCTTAACCACTCGGCCACCTCGTCACTCTCCAGCATGTGTTGCCCGAAGCTGGGCTGTGGTGTGTTTCTGCCGCTATATTAAGGATGACTTTGCTAAACATGGCAGGCCGGGTACATTGAACGGCTTTGCCAGGCACACTTGGCTCTCTGAAAACGCTAAAGACATCAAACGACGAGGATGGGATTCGAACCCACGCGTGCAGAGCACAATGGATTAGCAGTCCATCGCCTTAACCACTCGGCCACCTCGTCACTCGACCAGACCTGTTTTCCCGAAGCTGGGCAGTGGTGTGTTTCGGCAGCTATTTTAAGGATGATGTTGTTAAAGTTGGCAGCAAGGTTCTTTGAATGGCTTTGCCAGGCGCACTTTGCTCTCTCGACACATTCAGCTAAAGCTCGCCTTGAGGGGCACCTGTGCGGTTGACGTGTTCACTACATTTTCTCTCTGTTTCTGCAGCTATATTAAGGATGATGTCGCTAAATTTGGCAGGTAGGGTACATTGAACGGCTTTGCCAGGCGCACTTGGCTCTCTGAAAACACTAAAGACATCAAACGACGAGGATGATATTCAAACCCACGTGTGCACAACACAACATAATAGCAGTCCATCACCTAACCACTCAGCCACCTCGCCACAACTTTTTGGATGTTGGAAGTAGTAATTTGGTGCTTTTCAACCCCATCTCATTAACATGATGGAGATACAGTTCACCATATTGTGTTGGAAATGGTTTGGCTGATGAGAGAGGTAACCCTTCGACTGACCTGCAAGGAGCATTGGGTTCTATGGGTTAGGAGACTCGCAACTGTTTTGATAGAGGGAGATCTGCTTATGTTTCATTTGTGTGCTGCTTCTGATTTGTTGGAAAGAACCTAGAGAGAACGCCTGGGTCGAGAAAAAGGCAGCATAGCTTGCATTGGACCTCTCTCCGAATATGTTTGCAGTGTGCACTCTTCATTATCCTACCCAACCTCGTAGGGAGCTCGTGGAATCGATCCCGAACTCAAACATATTCTTGGACATTGAGCTTTATAACTCCGCCCCTTTGCTACCAGGATCCACAATTCTCTCCCCCCAAAATTAGAAAGCAGCGCATTTTTTGTTCTTTGAGTGAAGAGATAACAATGATAAAACCTTTTTGTGCACATACCTCACCTGTTTCGTAGACACACCATGCAGCCGTCAGTGCCCAAAAGCTTATTACATGGCAGTTTAAAGCTTGATACCACCCTGTCGTTCCATGTCCAGATAAAAGCACAGAAGACGCTGCTCCTTTTGCCGGCATTCTTTCGCAGAGGCAATATCGTAGTCTATGAGGTTTATCCGAGACGTGATTTTTGCTGGTTGAAAACTTTACCCAATACCCCGCTGGGATGACTTGAAATATAGTCAGCCTTGGCAATTTTTGACGGTCTCTTAGGAGGCTTTGAGACTTGTTGAAAGAACAGAATTGTGCTTTCGCTCCTTGAAAGTGCTGCATTCACTGTGACGGCGAAGACATGAGCTTGAAGACGGTTGGTGTAGTCAGTATTTGGACCTCCCTTAGAATGTGTTTTTGTTTTTATAAAGGTCATATCCATGCAACAGGGGCCTTCTTGTTTTGATCCTGTCCTCGACAATGTTTTCAGAAATGAACAGGTGCTTTTTCTGCAGCTACAATTAAAATGAAATTCAGCTAAAGCTTGCCTTGAGGGGCACCCCTGCAGTTGACCTGTTCGCTAGGCTCTCTGTTTCTGCAGCTATTTTAAGGATGACGTCGTTGAAGTTGGCAGCAAGGTCCTTTGCCAGGCACACTTGTCTCTCTCGAAACACTAAACACATCAAACAACAAAAGCTGGGCTGTGGTGTGTTTCTGCCGCTATATTAAGGATGACTTTGCTAAACATGGCAGGCCGGGTACATTGAACGGCTTTGCCAGGCACACTTGGCTCTCTGAAAACACTAAAGACATCAAACGACGAGGATGGGATTCGAACCCACGCATGCAGAGCACAATGGATTAGCAGTCCATCGCCTTAACCACTCGGCCACCTCGTCACTCGACCAAACCTGTTTTCCCGAAGCTGGGCAGTGGTGTGTTTCGGCAGCTATTTTAAGGATGATGTTGTTAAAGTTGGCAGCAAGGTTCTTTGAATGGCTTTGCCAGGCGCACTTTGCACTCTTGACACATTCAGCTAAAGCTCGCCTTGAAGGGCACCTGTGCGGTTGACGTGTTCACTACATTTTCTCTCTGTTTCTGGCAGCTATATTAAGGATGATGTCGCTAAATTTGGCAGATAGGGTACATTGAACGGCTTTGCCAGGCGCACTTGTCTCTCTCGAAACACTAAACACATCAAACGACGAGGATGGGATTCGAACCCACGCGTGCAGAGCACAATGGATTAGCAGTCCATCGCCTTAACCACTCGGCCACCTCGTCACTCTCCAGCATGTGTTGCCCGAAGCTGGGCTGTGGTGTGTTTCTGCCGCTATATTAAGGATGATGTCGCTAAATTTGGCAGGTAGGGTACATTGAACGGCTTTGCCAGGCACACTTGTCTCTCTCGAAACACTAAACACATCAAACGACGAGGATGGGATTCGAACCCACGCGTGCAGAGCACAATGGATTAGCAGTCCATCGCCTTAACCACTCGGCCACCTCGTCACTCTCCAGCATGTGTTGCCCGAAGCTGGGCTGTGGTGTGTTTCTGCCGCTATATTAAGGAGGATGTCGCTAAATTTGGCAGGTAGGGTACATTGAACGGCTTTGCCAGGCGCACTCGTCTCTCTCGAAACACTAAACACATCAAACGACGAGGATGGGATTCGAACCCACGCGTGCAGAGCACAATGGATTAGCAGTCCATCGCCTTAACCACTCGGCCACCTCGTCACTCTCCAGCATGTGTTGCCCGAAGCTGGGCTGTGGTGTGTTTCTGCCGCTATATTAAGGATGACTTTGCTAAACATGGCAGGCCGGGTACATTGAACGGCTTTGCCAGGCACACTTGGCTCTCTGAAAACGCTAAAGACATCAAACGACGAGGATGGGATTCGAACCCACGCGTGCAGAGCACAATGGATTAGCAGTCCATCGCCTTAACCACTCGGCCACCTCGTCACTCGACCAGACCTGTTTTCCCGAAGCTGGGCAGTGGTGTGTTTCGGCAGCTATTTTAAGGATGATGTTGTTAAAGTTGGCAGCAAGGTTCTTTGAATGGCTTTGCCAGGCGCACTTTGCTCTCTCGACACATTCAGCTAAAGCTCGCCTTGAGGGGCACCTGTGCGGTTGACGTGTTCACTACATTTTCTCTCTGTTTCTGCAGCTATATTAAGGATGATGTCGCTAAATTTGGCAGATAGGGTACATTGAACGGCTTTGCCAGGCGCACTTGGCTCTCTCGAAACACTAAACACATCAAACGACGAGGATGGGATTCGAACCCACGCGTGCAGAGCACAATGGATTAGCAGTCCATCGCCTTAACCACTCGGCCACCTCGTCACTCTCCAGCATGTGTTGCCCGAAGCTGGGCTGTGGTGTGTTTCTGCCGCTATATTAAGGATGACTTTGCTAAACATGGCAGGCCGGGTACATTGAACGGCTTTGCCAGGCACACTTCGCTCTCTGAAAACGCTAAAGACATCAAACGACGAGGATGGGATTCGAACCCACGTGTGCAGAGCACAATGGATTAGCAGTACATCGCCTTAACCACTCGGCCACCTCGTCACTCTCCTGCATGTGTTGCCCGAAGCTGGGCTGTGGTGTGTTTCTGCCGCTATATTAAGGATGACTTTGCTAAACATGGCAGGCCGGGTACATTGAACGGCTTTGCCAGGCACACTTGGCTCTCTGAAAACGCTAAAGACATCAAACGACGAGGATGGGATTCGAACCCACGCGTGCAGAGCACAATGGATTAGCAGTCCATCGCCTTAACCACTCGGCCACCTCGTCACTCGACCAGACCTGTTTTCCCGAAGCTGGGCAGTGGTGTGTTTCGGCAGCTATTTTAAGGATGATGTTGTTAAAGTTGGCAGCAAGGTTCTTTGAATGGCTTTGCCAGGCGCACTTTGCTCTCTCGACACATTCAGCTAAAGCTCGCCTTGAGGGGCACCTGTGCGGTTGACGTGTTCACTACATTTTCTCTCTGTTTCTGCAGCTATATTAAGGATGATGTCGCTAAATTTGGCAGGTAGGGTACATTGAACGGCTTTGCCAGGCGCACTCGTCTCTCTCGAAACACTAAACACATCAAACGACGAGGATGGGATTCGAACCCACGCGTGCAGAGCACAATGGATTAGCAGTCCATCGCCTTAACCACTCGGCCACCTCGTCACTCTCCAGCATGTGTTGCCCGAAGCTGGGCTGTGGTGTGTTTCTGCCGCTATATTAAGGATGACTTTGCTAAACATGGCAGGCCGGGTACATTGAACGGCTTTGCCAGGCACACTTGGCTCTCTGAAAACGCTAAAGACATCAAACGACGAGGATGGGATTCGAACCCACGCGTGCAGAGCACAATGGATTAGCAGTCCATCGCCTTAACCACTCGGCCACCTCGTCACTCGACCAGACCTGTTTTCCCGAAGCTGGGCAGTGGTGTGTTTCGGCAGCTATTTTAAGGATGATGTTGTTAAAGTTGGCAGCAAGGTTCTTTGAATGGCTTTGCCAGGCGCACTTTGCTCTCTCGACACATTCAGCTAAAGCTCGCCTTGAGGGGCACCTGTGCGGTTGACGTGTTCACTACATTTTCTCTCTGTTTCTGCAGCTATATTAAGGATGATGTCGCTAAATTTGGCAGGTAGGGTACATTGAACGGCTTTGCCAGGCGCACTTGGCTCTCTGAAAACACTAAAGACATCAAACGACGAGGATGATATTCAAACCCACGTGTGCACAACACAACATAATAGCAGTCCATCACCTAACCACTCAGCCACCTCGCCACAACTTTTTGGATGTTGGAAGTAGTAATTTGGTGCTTTTCAACCCCATCTCATTAACATGATGGAGATACAGTTCACCATATTGTGTTGGAAATGGTTTGGCTGATGAGAGAGGTAACCCTTCGACTGACCTGCAAGGAGCATTGGGTTCTATGGGTTAGGAGACTCGCAACTGTTTTGATAGAGGGAGATCTGCTTATGTTTCATTTGTGTGCTGCTTCTGATTTGTTGGAAAGAACCTAGAGAGAACGCCTGGGTCGAGAAAAAGGCAGCATAGCTTGCATTGGACCTCTCTCCGAATATGTTTGCAGTGTGCACTCTTCATTATCCTACCCAACCTCGTAGGGAGCTCGTGGAATCGATCCCGAACTCAAACATATTCTTGGACATTGAGCTTTATAACTCCGCCCCTTTGCTACCAGGATCCACAATTCTCTCCCCCCAAAATTAGAAAGCAGCGCATTTTTTGTTCTTTGAGTGAAGAGATAACAATGATAAAACCTTTTTGTGCACATACCTCACCTGTTTCGTAGACACACCATGCAGCCGTCAGTGCCCAAAAGCTTATTACATGGCAGTTTAAAGCTTGATACCACCCTGTCGTTCCATGTCCAGATAAAAGCACAGAAGACGCTGCTCCTTTTGCCGGCATTCTTTCGCAGAGGCAATATCATAGTCTATGAGGTTTATCCGAGACGTGATTTTTGCTGGTTGAAAACTTTACCCAATACCCCGCTGGGATGACTTGAAATATAGTCAGCCTTGGCAATTTTTGACGGTCTCTTAGGAGGCTTTGAGACTTGTTGAAAGAACAGAATTGTGCTTTCGCTCCTTGAAAGTGCTGCATTCACTGTGACGGCGAAGACATGAGCTTGAAGACGGTTGGTGTAGTCAGTATTTGGACCTCCCTTAGAATGTGTTTTTGTTTTTATAAAGGTCATATCCATGCAACAGGGGCCTTCTTGTTTTGATCCTGTCCTCGACAATGTTTTCAGAAATGAACAGGTGCTTTTTCTGCAGCTACAATTAAAATGAAATTCAGCTAAAGCTTGCCTTGAGGGGCACCCCTGCAGTTGACCTGTTCGCTAGGCTCTCTGTTTCTGCAGCTATTTTAAGGATGACGTCGTTGAAGTTGGCAGCAAGGTCCTTTGCCAGGCACACTTGTCTCTCTCGAAACACTAAACACATCAAACAACAAAAGCTGGGCTGTGGTGTGTTTCTGCCGCTATATTAAGGATGACTTTGCTAAACATGGCAGGCCGGGTACATTGAACGGCTTTGCCAGGCACACTTGGCTCTCTGAAAACACTAAAGACATCAAACGACGAGGATGGGATTCGAACCCACGCATGCAGAGCACAATGGATTAGCAGTCCATCGCCTTAACCACTCGGCCACCTCGTCACTCGACCAAACCTGTTTTCCCGAAGCTGGGCAGTGGTGTGTTTCGGCAGCTATTTTAAGGATGATGTTGTTAAAGTTGGCAGCAAGGTTCTTTGAATGGCTTTGCCAGGCGCACTTTGCACTCTTGACACATTCAGCTAAAGCTCGCCTTGAAGGGCACCTGTGCGGTTGACGTGTTCACTACATTTTCTCTCTGTTTCTGGCAGCTATATTAAGGATGATGTCGCTAAATTTGGCAGATAGGGTACATTGAACGGCTTTGCCAGGCGCACTTGTCTCTCTCGAAACACTAAACACATCAAACGACGAGGATGGGATTCGAACCCACGCGTGCAGAGCACAATGGATTAGCAGTCCATCGCCTTAACCACTCGGCCACCTCGTCACTCTCCAGCATGTGTTGCCCGAAGCTGGGCTGTGGTGTGTTTCTGCCGCTATATTAAGGATGATGTCGCTAAATTTGGCAGGTAGGGTACATTGAACGGCTTTGCCAGGCACACTTGTCTCTCTCGAAACACTAAACACATCAAACGACGAGGATGGGATTCGAACCCACGCGTGCAGAGCACAATGGATTAGCAGTCCATCGCCTTAACCACTCGGCCACCTCGTCACTCTCCAGCATGTGTTGCCCGAAGCTGGGCTGTGGTGTGTTTCTGCCGCTATATTAAGGAGGATGTCGCTAAATTTGGCAGGTAGGGTACATTGAACGGCTTTGCCAGGCGCACTCGTCTCTCTCGAAACACTAAACACATCAAACGACGAGGATGGGATTCGAACCCACGCGTGCAGAGCACAATGGATTAGCAGTCCATCGCCTTAACCACTCGGCCACCTCGTCACTCTCCAGCATGTGTTGCCCGAAGCTGGGCTGTGGTGTGTTTCTGCCGCTATATTAACGATGACTTTGCTAAACATGGCAGGCCGGGTACATTGAACGGCTTTGCCAGGCACACTTGGCTCTCTGAAAACGCTAAAGACATCAAACGACGAGGATGGGATTCGAACCCACGCGTGCAGAGCACAATGGATTAGCAGTCCATCGCCTTAACCACTCGGCCACCTCGTCACTCGACCAGACCTGTTTTCCCGAAGCTGGGCAGTGGTGTGTTTCGGCAGCTATTTTAAGGATGATGTTGTTAAAGTTGGCAGCAAGGTTCTTTGAATGGCTTTGCCAGGCGCACTTTGCTCTCTCGACACATTCAGCTAAAGCTCGCCTTGAGGGGCACCTGTGCGGTTGACGTGTTCACTACATTTTCTCTCTGTTTCTGCAGCTATATTAAGGATGATGTCGCTAAATTTGGCAGATAGGGTACATTGAACGGCTTTGCCAGGCGCACTTGGCTCTCTCGAAACACTAAACACATCAAACGACGAGGATGGGATTCGAACCCACGCGTGCAGAGCACAATGGATTAGCAGTCCATCGCCTTAACCACTCGGCCACCTCGTCACTCTCCAGCATGTTTTGCCCGAAGCTGGGCTGTGGTGTGTTTCTGCCGCTATATTAAGGATAACTTTGCTAAACATGGCAGGCCGGGTACATTGAACGGCCTTGCCAGGCACACTTCGCTCTCTGAAAACGCTAAAGACATCAAACGACGAGGATGGGATTCGAACCCACGCGTGCAGAGCACAATGGATTAGCAGTACATCGCCTTAACCACTCGGCCACCTCGTCACTCTCCTGCATGTGTTGCCCGAAGCTGGGCTGTGGTGTGTTTCTGCCGCTATATTAAGGATGACTTTGCTAAACATGGCAGGCCGGGTACATTGAACGGCTTTGCCAGGCACACTTGGCTCTCTGAAAACGCTAAAGACATCAAACGACGAGGATGGGATTCGAACCCACGCGTGCAGAGCACAATGGATTAGCAGTCCATCGCCTTAACCACTCGGCCACCTCGTCACTTGACCAAACCTGTTTTCCCGAAGCTGGGCAGTGGTGTGTTTCGGCAGCTATTTTAAGGATGATGTTGTTAAAGTTGGCAGCAAGGTTCTTTGAATGGCTTTGCCAGGCGCACTTTGCTCTCTTGACACATTCAGCTAAAGCTCGCCTTGAGGGGCACCTGTGCGGTTGATGTGTTCACTACATTTTCTCTCTGTTTTTGCAGCTATATTAAGGATGATGTCGCTAAATTTGGCAGGTAGGGTACATTGAACGGCTTTGCCAGGCGCACTTGTCTCTCTCGAAACACTAAACACATCAAACGACAAGGATGGGATTCAAACCCACTCGTGCAGAGCACAATGGATTAGCAGTCCATCGCCTTAACCACTCGGCCACCTCGTCACTCTCCAGCATGTGTTGCCCGAAGCTGGGCTGTGGTGTGTTTCTGCCGCTATATTAAGGATGACTTTGCTAAACATGGCAGGCCGGGTACATTGAACGGCTTTGCCAGGCACACTTGGCTCTCTGAAAACGCTAAAGACATCAAACGACGAGGATGGGATTCAAACCCACGCGTGCAGAGCACAATGGATTAGCAGTCCATCGCCTTAACCACTCGGCCACCTCGTCACTCGACCAGACCTGTTTTCCCGAAGCTGGGCAGTGGTGTGTTTCGGCAGCTATTTTAAGGATGATGTTGTTAAAGTTGGCAGCAAGGTTCTTTGAATGGCTTTGCCAGGCGCACTTTGCTCTCTCGACACATTCAGCTAAAGCTCGCCTTGAGGGGCACCTGTGCGGTTGACGTGTTCACTACATTTTCTCTCTGTTTCTGCAGCTATATTAAGGATGATGTCGCTAAATTTGGCAGGTAGGGTACATTGAACGGCTTTGCCAGGCGCACTTGGCTCTCTGAAAACACTAAAGACATCAAACGACAAGGATGGTATTCAAACCCACGTGTGCACAACACAACATAATAGCAGTCCATCACCTAACCACTCGGCCACCTCGCCACAACCTTTTGGATGTTGGAAGTAGTAATTTGGTGCTTTTCAACCCCATCTCATTAACATGATGGAGATACAGTTCACCATATTGTGTTGGAAATGGTTTGGCTGATGAGAGAGGTAACCCTTCGACTGACCTGCAAGGAGCATTGGGTTCTATGGGTTAGGAGACTCACAACTGTTTTGATAGAGGGAGATCTGCTTATGTTTCATTTGTGTGCTGCTTCTGATTTGTTGGAAAGAACCTAGAGAGAACGCCTGGGTCGAGAAAAAGGCAGCATAGCTTGCATTGGACCTCTCTCAGAATATGTTTGCAGTGTGCACTCTTCATTATCCTACCCAACCTCGTAGGGAGCTCGTGGAATCGATCCCGAACTCAAACATATTCTTGGACATTGAGCTTTATAACTCCGCCCCTTTGCTACCAGGATCCACAATTCTCTCCCCCCAAAATTAGAAAGCAGCGCATTTTTTGTTCTTTGAGTGAAGAGATAACAATGATAAAACCTTTTTGTGCACATACCTCACCTGTTTCGTAGACACACCATGCAGCCGTCAGTGCCCAAAAGCTTATTACATGGCAGTTTAAAGCTTGATACCACCCTGTCGTTCCATGTCCAGATAAAAGCACGGAAGACGCTGCTCCTTTTGCCGGCATTCTTTCGCAGAGGCAATATCGTAGTCTATGAGGTTTATCCGAGACGTGATCTTTGCTGGTTGAAAACTTTACCCAATACCCCGCTGGGATGACTTGAAATATAGTCAGCCTTGGCAATTTTTGACGGTCTCTTAGGAGGCTTTAAGACTTGTTGAAAGAACAGAATTGTGCTTTCGCTCCTTGAAAGTGCTGCATTCACTGTGACGGCGAAGACATGAGCTTGAAGACGGTTGGTGTAGTCAGTATTTGGACCTCCCTTAGAATGTGTTTTTGTTTTTATAAAGGTCATATCCATGCAACAGGGGCCTTCTTGTTTTGATCCTGTCCTCGACAATGTTTTCAGAAATGAACAGGTGCTTTTTCTGCAGCTACAATTAAAATGAAATTCAGCTAAAGCTTGCCTTGAGGGGCACCCCTGCAGTTGACCTGTTCGCTAGGCTCTCTGTTTCTGCAGCTATTTTAACGATGACGTCGTTAAAGTTGGCAGCAAGGTCCTTTGCCAGGCGCACTTGTCTCTCTCGAAACACTAAACACATCAAACGACAAGGATGGAATTCGAACCCACGCGTGCAGAGCACAATCGATTAGCAGTCCATCGCCTTAACCACTCGGCCACCTCGTCACTCGCCTGCATGTGTTGCCCGAAGCTGGGCTGTGGTGTGTTTCTGCCGCTATATTAAGGATGACTTTGCTAAACATGGCAGGCCGGGTACATTGAACGGCTTTGCCAGGCACACTTGGCTCTCTGAAAACGCTAAAGACATCAAACGACGAGGATGGGATTCGAACCCACGCGTGCAGAGCACAATGGATTAGCAGTCCATCGCCTTAACCACTCGGCCACCTCGTCACTCGACCAAACCTGTTTTCCCGAAGCTGGGCAGTGGTGTGTTTCGGCAGCTATTTTAAGGATGATGTTGTTAAAGTTGGCAGCAAGGTTCTTTGAATGGCTTTGCCAGGCGCACTTTGCTCTCTCGACACATTCAGCTAAAGCTCGCCTTGAGGGGCACCTGTGCGGTTGACGTGTTCACTACATTTTCTCTCTGTTTCTGCAGCTATATTAAGGATGATGTCGCTAAATTTGGCAGGTAGGGTACATTGAACGGCTTTGCCAGGCGCACTCGTCTCTCTCGAAACACTAAACACATCAAACGACGAGGATGGGATTCGAACCCACGCGTGCAGAGCACAATGGATTAGCAGTCCATCGCCTTAACCACTCGGCCACCTCGTCACTCTCCAGCATGTGTTGCCCGAAGCTGGGCTGTGGTGTGTTTCTGCCGCTATATTAAGGATGACTTTGCTAAACATTGCAGGCCGGGTACATTGAACGGCTTTGCCAGGCACACTTCGCTCTCTGAAAACGCTAAAGACATCAAACGACGAGGATGGGATTCGAACCCACGTGTGCAGAGCACAATGGATTAGCAGTACATCGCCTTAACCACTCGGCCACCTCGTCACTCTCCTGCATGTGTTGCCCGAAGCTGGGCTGTGGTGTGTTTCTGCCGCTATATTAAGGATGACTTTGCTAAACATGGCAGGCCGGGTACATTGAACGGCTTTGCCAGGCACACTTGGCTCTCTGAAAACGCTAAAGACATCAAACGACGAGGATGGGATTCGAACCCACGCGTGCAGAGCACAATGGATTAGCAGTCCATCGCCTTAACCACTCGGCCACCTCGTCACTCGACCAGACCTGTTTTCCCGAAGCTGGGCAGTGGTGTGTTTCGGCAGCTATTTTAAGGATGATGTTGTTAAAGTTGGCAGCAAGGTTCTTTGAATGGCTTTGCCAGGCGCACTTTGCTCTCTCGACACATTCAGCTAAAGCTCGCCTTTAGGGGCACCTGTGCGGTTGACGTGTTCACTACATTTTCTCTCTGTTTCTGCAGCTATATTAAGGATGATGTCGCTAAATTTGGCAGGTAGGGTACATTGAACGGCTTTGCCAGGCGCACTTGGCTCTCTGAAAACACTAAAGACATCAAACGACGAGGATGATATTCAAACCCACGTGTGCACAACACAACATAATAGCAGTCCATCACCTAACCACTCAGCCACCTCGCCACAACTTTTTGGATGTTGGAAGTAGTAATTTGGTGCTTTTCAACCCCATCTCATTAACATGATGGAGATACAGTTCACCATATTGTGTTGGAAATGGTTTGGCTGATGAGAGAGGTAACCCTTCGACTGACCTGCAAGGAGCATTGGGTTCTATGGGTTAGGAGACTCACAACTGTTTTGATAGAGGGAGATCTGCTTATGTTTCATTTGTGTGCTGCTTCTGATTTGTTGGAAAGAACCTAGAGAGAACGCCTGGGTCGAGAAAAAGGCAGCATAGCTTGCATTGGACCTCTCTCCGAATATGTTTGCAGTGTGCACTCTTCATTATCCTACCCAACCTCGTAGGGAGCTCGTGGAATCGATCCCGAACTCAAACATATTCTTGGACATTGAGCTTTATAACTCCGCCCCTTTGCTACCAGGATCCACAATTCTCTCCCCCCAAAATTAGAAAGCAGCGCATTTTTTGTTCTTTGAGTGAAGAGATAACAATGATAAAACCTTTTTGTGCACATACCTCACCTGTTTCGTAGACACACCATGCAGCCGTCAGTGCCCAAAAGCTTATTACATGGCAGTTTAAAGCTTGATACCACCCTGTCGTTCCATGTCCAGATAAAAGCACAGAAGACGCTGCTCCTTTTGCCGGCATTCTTTCGCAGAGGCAATATCGTAGTCTATGAGGTTTATCCGAGACGTGATTTTTGCTGGTTGAAAACTTTACCCAATACCCCGCTGGGATGACTTGAAATATAGTCAGCCTTGTCAATTTTTGACGGTCTCTTAGGAGGCTTTGAGACTTGTTGAAAGAACAGAATTGTGCTTTCGCTCCTTGAAAGTGCTGCATTCACTGTGACGGCGAAGACATGAGCTTGAAGACGGTTGGTGTAGTCAGTATTTGGACCACCCTTAGAATGTGTTTTTGTTTTTATAAAGGTCATATCCATGCAACAGGGGCCTTCTTGTTTTGATCCTGTCCTCGACAATGTTTTCAGAAATGAACAGGTGCTTTTTCTGCAGCTACAATTAAAATGAAATTCAGCTAAAGCTTGCCTTGAGGGGCACCCCTGCAGTTGACCTGTTCGCTAGGCTCTCTGTTTCTGCAGCTATTTTAAGGATGACGTCGTTAAAGTTGGCAGCAAGGTCCTTTGCCAGGCGCACTTGTCTCTCTCGAAACACTAAACACATCAAACGACAATGATGGAATTCGAACCCACGCGTGCAGAGCACAATAGATTAGCAGTACATCGCCTTAACCACTCGGCCACCTCGTCACTCGACCACACCTGTTTTCCCGAAGCTGGGCAGTGGTGTGTTTCGGCAGCTATTTTAAGGATGATGTTGTTAAAGTTGGCAGCAAGGTTCTTTGAATGGCTTTGCCAGGCGCACTTTGCTCTCTCGACACATTCAGCTAAAGCTCGCCTTGAGGGGCACCTGTGCGGTTGACGTGTTCACTACATTTTCTCTCTGTTTCTGCAGCTATATTAAGGATGATGTCGCTAAATTTGGCAGGTAGGGTACATTGAACGGCTTTGCCAGGCGCACTCGTCTCTCTCGAAACACTAAACACATCAAACGACGAGGATGGGATTCGAACCCACGCGTGCAGAGCACAATGGATTAGCAGTCCATCGCCTTAACCACTCGGCCACCTCGTCACTCTCCAGCATGTGTTGCCCGAAGCTGGGCTGTGGTGTGTTTCTGCCGCTATATTAAGGATGACTTTGCTAAACATGGCAGGCCGGGTACATTGAACGGCTTTGCCAGGCACACTTCGCTCTCTGAAAACGCTAAAGACATCAAACGACGAGGATGGGATTCGAACCCACGTGTGCAGAGCACAATGGATTAGCAGTACATCGCCTTAACCACTCGGCCACCTCGTCACTCTCCTGCATGTGTTGCCCGAAGCTGGGCTGTGGTGTGTTTCTGCCGCTATATTAAGGATGACTTTGCTAAACATGGCAGGCCGGGTACATTGAACGGCTTTGCCAGGCACACTTGGCTCTCTGAAAACGCTAAAGACATCAAACGACGAGGATGGGATTCGAACCCACGCGTGCAGAGCACAATGGATTAGCAGTCCATCGCCTTAACCACTCGGCCACCTCGTCACTCGACCAGACCTGTTTTCCCGAAGCTGGGCAGTGGTGTGTTTCGGCAGCTATTTTAAGGATGATGTTGTTAAAGTTGGCAGCAAGGTTCTTTGAATGGCTTTGCCAGGCGCACTTTGCTCTCTCGACACATTCAGCTAAAGCTCGCCTTGAGGGGCACCTGTGCGGTTGACGTGTTCACTACATTTTCTCTCTGTTTCTGCAGCTATATTAAGGATGATGTCGCTAAATTTGGCAGGTAGGGTACATTGAACGGCTTTGCCAGGCGCACTTGGCTCTCTGAAAACACTAAAGACATCAAACGACGAGGATGATATTCAAACCCACGTGTGCACAACATAATAGCAGTCCATCACCTAACCACTCAGCCACCTCGCCACAACTTTTTGGATGTTGGAAGTAGTAATTTGGTGCTTTTCAACCCCATCTCATTAACATGATGGAGATACAGTTCACCATATTGTGTTGGAAATGGTTTGGCTGATGAGAGAGGTAACCCTTCGACTGACCTGCAAGGAGCATTGGGTTCTATGGGTTAGGAGACTCACAACTGTTTTGATAGAGGGAGATCTGCTTATGTTTCATTTGTGTGCTGCTTCTGATTTGTTGGAAAGAACCTAGAGAGAACGCCTCGGTCGAGAAAAAGGCAGCATAGCTTGCATTGGACCTCTCTCCGAATATGTTTGCAGTGTGCACTCTTCATTATCCTACCCAACCTCGTAGGGAGCTCGTGGAATCGATCCCGAACTCAAACATATTCTTGGACATTGAGCTTTATAACTCCGCCCCTTTGCTACCAGGATCCACAATTCTCTCCCCCCAAAATTAGAAAGCAGCGCATTTTTTGTTCTTTGAGTGAAGAGATAACAATGATAAAACCTTTTTGTGCACATACCTCACCTGTTTCGTAGACACACCATGCAGCCGTCAGTGCCCAAAAGCTTATTACATGGCAGTTTAAAGCTTGATACCACCCTGTCGTTCCATGTCCAGATAAAAGCACAGAAGACGCTGCTCCTTTTGCCGGCATTCTTTCGCAGAGGCAATATCGTAGTCTATGAGGTTTATCCGAGACGTGATCTTTGCTGGTTGAAAACTTTACCCAATACCCCGCTGGGATGACTTGAAATATAGTCAGCCTTGGCAATTTTTGACGGTCTCTTAGGAGGCTTTGAGACTTGTTGAAAGAACAGAATTGTGCTTTCGCTCCTTGAAAGTGCTGCATTCACTGTGACGGTGAAGACATGAGCTTGAAGACGGTTGGTGTAGTCAGTATTTGGACCTCCCTTAGAATGTGTTTTTGTTTTTATAAAGGTCATATCCATGCAACAGGGGCCTTCTTGTTTTGATCCTGTCCTCGACAATGTTTTCAGAAATGAACAGGTGCTTTTTCTGCAGCTACAATTAAAATGAAATTCAGCTAAAGCTTGCCTTGAGGGGCACCCCTGCAGTTGACCTGTTCGCTAGGCTCTCTGTTTCTGCAGCTATTTTAAGGATGACGTCGTTAAAGTTGGCAGCAAGGTCCTTTGCCAGGCGCACTTGTCTCTCTCGAAACACTAAACACATCAAACGACAAGGATGGAATTCGAACCCACGCGTGCAGAGCACAATCGATTAGCAGTCCATCGCCTTAACCACTCGGCCACCTCGTCACTCGCCTGCATGTGTTGCCCGAAGCTGGGCTGTGGTGTGTTTCTGCCACTATATTAAGGATGACTTTGCTAAACATGGCAGGCCGGGTACATTGAACGGCTTTGCCAGGCACACTTGGCTCTCTGAAAACACTAAAGACATCAAACGACGAGGACGGGATTCGAACCCACGCGTGCAGAGCACAATGGATTAGCAGTCCATCGCCTTAACCACTCGGCCACCTCGTCACTCGACCACACCTGTTTTCCCGAAGCTGGGCAGTGGTGTGTTTCGGCAGCTATTTTAAGGATGATGTTGTTAAAGTTGGCAGCAAGGTTCTTTGAATGGCTTTGCCAGGCGCACTTTGCTCTCTCGACACATTCAGCTAAAGCTCGCCTTGAGGGGCACCTGTGCGGTTGACGTGTTCACTACATTTTCTCTCTGTTTCTGCAGCTATATTAAGGATGATGTCGCTAAATTTGGCAGGTAGGGTACATTGAACGGCTTTGCCAGGCGCACTCGTCTCTCTCGAAACACTAAACACATCAAACGACGAGGATGGGATTCGAACCCACGCGTGCAGAGCACAATGGATTAGCAGTCCATCGCCTTAACCACTCGGCCACCTCGTCACTCTCCAGCATGTGTTGCCCGAAGCTGGGCTGTGGTGTGTTTCTGCCGCTATATTAAGGATGACTTTGCTAAACATGGCAGGCCGGGTACATTGAACGGCTTTGCCAGGCACACTTCGCTCTCTGAAAACGCTAAAGACATCAAACGACGAGGATGGGATTCGAACCCACGTGTGCAGAGCACAATGGATTAGCAGTACATCGCCTTAACCACTCGGCCACCTCGTCACTCTCCTGCATGTGTTGCCCGAAGCTGGGCTGTGGTGTGTTTCTGCCGCTATATTAAGGATGACTTTGCTAAACATGGCAGGCCGGGTACATTGAACGGCTTTGCCAGGCACACTTGGCTCTCTGAAAACGCTAAAGACATCAAACGACGAGGATGGGATTCGAACCCACGCGTGCAGAGCACAATGGATTAGCAGTCCATCGCCTTAACCACTCGGCCACCTCGTCACTCGACCAGACCTGTTTTCCCGAAGCTGGGCAGTGGTGTGTTTCGGCAGCTATTTTAAGGATGATGTTGTTAAAGTTGGCAGCAAGGTTCTTTGAATGGCTTTGCCAGGCGCACTTTGCTCTCTCGACACATTCAGCTAAAGCTCGCCTTGAGGGGCACCTGTGCGGTTGACGTGTTCACTACATTTTCTCTCTGTTTCTGCAGCTATATTAAGGATGATGTCGCTAAATTTGGCAGGTAGGGTACATTGAACGGCTTTGCCAGGCGCACTCGTCTCTCTCGAAACACTAAACACATCAAACGACGAGGATGGGATTCGAACCCACGCGTGCAGAGCACAATGGATTAGCAGTCCATCGCCTTAACCACTCGGCCACCTCGTCACTCTCCAGCATGTGTTGCCCGAAGCTGGGCTGTGGTGTGTTTCTGCCGCTATATTAAGGATGACTTTGCTAAACATGGCAGGCCGGGTACATTGAATGGCTTTGCCAGGCACACTTCGCTCTCTGAAAACGCTAAAGACATCAAACGACGAGGATGGGATTCGAACCCACGTGTGCAGAGCACAATGGATTAGCAGTACATCGCCTTAACCACTCGGCCACCTCGTCACTCTCCTGCATGTGTTGCCCGAAGCTGGGCTGTGGTGTGTTTCTGCCGCTATATTAAGGATGACTTTGCTAAACATGGCAGGCCGGGTACATTGAACGGCTTTGCCAGGCACACTTGGCTCTCTGAAAACGCTAAAGACATCAAACGACGAGGATGGGATTCGAACCCACGCGTGCAGAGCACAATGGATTAGCAGTCCATCGCCTTAACCACTCGGCCACCTCGTCACTCGACCAGACCTGTTTTCCCGAAGCTGGGCAGTGGTGTGTTTCGGCAGCTATTTTAAGGATGATGTTGTTAAAGTTGGCAGCAAGGTTCTTTGAATGGCTTTGCCAGGCGCACTTTGCTCTCTCGACACATTCAGCTAAAGCTCGCCTTGAGGGGCACCTGTGCGGTTGACGTGTTCACTACATTTTCTCTCTGTTTCTGCAGCTATATTAAGGATGATGTCGCTAAATTTGGCAGGTAGGGTACATTGAACGGCTTTGCCAGGCGCACTTGGCTCTCTGAAAACACTAAAGACATCAAACGACGAGGATGATATTCAAACCCACGTGTGCACAACACAACATAATAGCAGTCCATCACCTAACCACTCAGCCACCTCGCCACAACTTTTTGGATGTTGGAAGTAGTAATTTGGTGCTTTTCAACCCCATCTCATTAACATGATGGAGATACAGTTCACCATATTGTGTTGGAAATGGTTTGGCTGATGAGAGAGGTAACCCTTCGACTGACCTGCAAGGAGCATTGGGTTCTATGGGTTAGGAGACTCACAACTGTTTTGATAGAGGGAGATCTGCTTATGTTTCATTTGTGTGCTGCTTCTGATTTGTTGGAAAGAACCTAGAGAGAACGCCTGGGTCGAGAAAAAGGCAGCATAGCTTGCATTGGACCTCTCTCCGAATATGTTTGCAGTGTGCACTCTTCATTATCCTACCCAACCTCGTAGGGAGCTCGTGGAATCGATCCCGAACTCAAACATATTCTTGGACATTGAGCTTTATAACTCCGCCCCTTTGCTACCAGGATCCACAATTCTCTCCCCCCAAAATTAGAAAGCAGCGCATTTTTTGTTCTTTGAGTGAAGAGATAACAATGATAAAACCTTTTTGTGCACATACCTCACCTGTTTCGTAGACACACCATGCAGCCGTCAGTGCCCAAAAGCTTATTACATGGCAGTTTAAAGCTTGATACCACCCTGTCGTTCCATGTCCAGATAAAAGCACAGAAGACGCTGCTCCTTTTGCCGGCATTCTTTCGCAGAGGCAATATCGTAGTCTATGAGGTTTATCCGAGACGTGATCTTTGCTGGTTGAAAACTTTACCCAATACCCCGCTGGGATGACTTGAAATATAGTCAGCCTTGGCAATTTTTGACGGTCTCTTAGGAGGCTTTGAGACTTGTTGAAAGAACAGAATTGTGCTTTCGCTCCTTGAAAGTGCTGCATTCACTGTGACGGCGAAGACATGAGCTTGAAGACGGTTGGTGTAGTCAGTATTTGGACCTCCCTTAGAATGTGTTTTTGTTTTTATAAAGGTCATATCCATGCAACAGGGGCCTTCTTGTTTTGATCCTGTCCTCGACAATGTTTTCAGAAATGAACAGGTGCTTTTTCTGCAGCTACAATTAAAATGAAATTCAGCTAAAGCTTGCCTTGAGGGGCACCCCTGCAGTTGACCTGTTCGCTAGGCTCTCTGTTTCTGCAGCTATTTTAAGGATGACGTCGTTGAAGTTGGCAGCAAGGTCCTTTGCCAGGCACACTTGTCTCTCTCGAAACACTAAACACATCAAACAACAAAAGCTGGGCTGTGGTGTGTTTCTGCCGCTATATTAAGGATGACTTTGCTAAACATGGCAGGCCGGGTACATTGAACGGCTTTGCCAGGCACACTTGGCTCTCTGAAAACACTAAAGACATCAAACGACGAGGATGGGATTCGAACCCACGCATGCAGAGCACAATGGATTAGCAGTCCATCGCCTTAACCACTCGGCCACCTCGTCACTCGACCAAACCTGTTTTCCCGAAGCTGGGCAGTGGTGTGTTTCGGCAGCTATTTTAAGGATGATGTTGTTAAAGTTGGCAGCAAGGTTCTTTGAATGGCTTTGCCAGGCGCACTTTGCACTCTCGACACATTCAGCTAAAGCTCGCCTTGAAGGGCACCTGTGCGGTTGACGTGTTCACTACATTTTCTCTCTGTTTCTGGCAGCTATACTAAGGATGATGTCGCTAAATTTGGCAGATAGGGTACATTGAATGGCTTTGCCAGGCGCACTTGTCTCTCTCGAAACACTAAACACATCAAACGACGAGGATGGGATTCGAACCCACGCGTGCAGAGCACAATGGATTAGCAGTCCATCGCCTTAACCACTCGGCCACCTCGTCACTCTCCTGCATGTGTTGCCCGAAGCTGGGCTGTGGTGTGTTTCTGCCGCTATATTAAGGATGACTTTGCTAAATATGGCAGGCCGGGTACATTGAACGGCTTTGCCAGGCACACTTGGCTCTCTGAAAACGCTAAAGACATCAAACGACGAGGATGGGATTCGAACCCACGCGTGCAGAGCACAATGGATTAGCAGTCCATCGCCTTAACCACTCGGCCACCTCGTCACTCTCCAGCATGTGTTGCCCGAAGCTGGGCTGTGGTGTGTTTCTGCCGCTATATTAAGGATGACTTTGCTAAACATGGCAGGCCGGGTACATTGAACGGCTTTGCCAGGCACACTTGGCTCTCTGAAAACGCTAAAGACATCAAACGACGAGGATGGGATTCAAACCCACGCGTGCAGAGCACAATGGATTAGCAGTCCATCGCCTTAACCACTCGGCCACCTCGTCACTCGACCAGACCTGTTTTCCCGAAGCTGGGCAGTGGTGTGTTTCGGCAGCTATTTTAAGGATGATGTTGTTAAAGTTGGCAGCAAGGTTCTTTGAATGGCTTTGCCAGGCGCACTTTGCTCTCTCGACACATTCAGCTAAAGCTCGCCTTGAGGGGCACCTGTGCGGTTGACGTGTTCACTACATTTTCTCTCTGTTTCTGCAGCTATATTAAGGATGATGTCGCTAAATTTGGCAGGTAGGGTACATTGAACGGCTTTGCCAGGGGCACTTGGCTCTCTGAAAACACTAAAGACATCAAACGACAAGGATGGTATTCAAACCCACGTGTGCACAACACAACATAATAGCAGTCCATCACCTAACCACTCGGCCACCTCGCCACAACCTTTTGGATGTTGGAAGTAGTAATTTGGTGCTTTTCAACCCCATCTCATTAACATGATGGAGATACAGTTCACCATATTGTGTTGGAAATGGTTTGGCTGATGAGAGAGGTAACCCTTCGACTGACCTGCAAGGAGCATTGGGTTCTATGGGTTAGGAGACTCACAACTGTTTTGATAGAGGGAGATCTGCTTATGTTTCATTTGTGTGCTGCTTCTGATTTGTTGGAAAGAACCTAGAGAGAACGCCTGGGTCGAGAAAAAGGCAGCATAGCTTGCATTGGACCTCTCTCAGAATATGTTTGCAGTGTGCACTCTTCATTATCCTACCCAACCTCGTAGGGAGCTCGTGGAATCGATCCCGAACTCAAACATATTCTTGGACATTGAGCTTTATAACTCCGCCCCTTTGCTACCAGGATCCACAATTCTCTCCCCCCAAAATTAGAAAGCAGCGCATTTTTTGTTCTTTGAGTGAAGAGATAACAATGATAAAACCTTTTTGTGCACATACCTCACCTGTTTCGTAGACACACCATGCAGCCGTCAGTGCCCAAAAGCTTATTACATGGCAGTTTAAAGCTTGATACCACCCTGTCGTTCCATGTCCAGATAAAAGCACGGAAGACGCTGCTCCTTTTGCCGGCATTCTTTCGCAGAGGCAATATCGTAGTCTATGAGGTTTATCCGAGACGTGATCTTTGCTGGTTGAAAACTTTACCCAATACCCCGCTGGGATGACTTGAAATATAGTCAGCCTTGGCAATTTTTGACGGTCTCTTAGGAGGCTTTAAGACTTGTTGAAAGAACAGAATTGTGCTTTCGCTCCTTGAAAGTGCTGCATTCACTGTGACGGCGAAGACATGAGCTTGAAGACGGTTGGTGTAGTCAGTATTTGGACCTCCCTTAGAATGTGTTTTTGTTTTTATAAAGGTCATATCCATGCAACAGGGGCCTTCTTGTTTTGATCCTGTCCTCGACAATGTTTTCAGAAATGAACAGGTGCTTTTTCTGCAGCTACAATTAAAATGAAATTCAGCTAAAGCTTGCCTTGAGGGGCACCCCTGCAGTTGACCTGTTCGCTAGGCTCTCTGTTTCTGCAGCTATTTTAACGATGACGTCGTTAAAGTTGGCAGCAAGGTCCTTTGCCAGGCGCACTTGTCTCTCTCGAAACACTAAACACATCAAACGACAAGGATGGAATTCGAACCCACGCGTGCAGAGCACAATCGATTAGCAGTCCATCGCCTTAACCACTCGGCCACCTCGTCACTCGCCTGCATGTGTTGCCCGAAGCTGGGCTGTGGTGTGTTTCTGCCGCTATATTAAGGATGACTTTGCTAAACATGGCAGGCCGGGTACATTGAACGGCTTTGCCAGGCACACTTGGCTCTCTGAAAACGCTAAAGACATCAAACGACGAGGATGGGATTCGAACCCACGCGTGCAGAGCACAATGGATTAGCAGTCCATCGCCTTAACCACTCGGCCACCTCGTCACTCGACCAAACCTGTTTTCCCGAAGCTGGGCAGTGGTGTGTTTCGGCAGCTATTTTAAGGATGATGTTGTTAAAGTTGGCAGCAAGGTTCTTTGAATGGCTTTGCCAGGCGCACTTTGCTCTCTCGACACATTCAGCTAAAGCTCGCCTTGAGGGGCACCTGTGCGGTTGACGTGTTCACTACATTTTCTCTCTGTTTCTGCAGCTATATTAAGGATGATGTCGCTAAATTTGGCAGGTAGGGTACATTGAACGGCTTTGCCAGGCGCACTCGTCTCTCTCGAAACACTAAACACATCAAACGACGAGGATGGGATTCGAACCCACGCGTGCAGAGCACAATGGATTAGCAGTCCATCGCCTTAACCACTCGGCCACCTCGTCACTCTCCAGCATGTGTTGCCCGAAGCTGGGCTGTGGTGTGTTTCTGCCGCTATATTAAGGATGACTTTGCTAAACATTGCAGGCCGGGTACATTGAACGGCTTTGCCAGGCACACTTCGCTCTCTGAAAACGCTAAAGACATCAAACGACGAGGATGGGATTCGAACCCACGTGTGCAGAGCACAATGGATTAGCAGTACATCGCCTTAACCACTCGGCCACCTCGTCACTCTCCTGCATGTGTTGCCCGAAGCTGGGCTGTGGTGTGTTTCTGCCGCTATATTAAGGATGACTTTGCTAAACATGGCAGGCCGGGTACATTGAACGGCTTTGCCAGGCACACTTGGCTCTCTGAAAACGCTAAAGACATCAAACGACGAGGATGGGATTCGAACCCACGCGTGCAGAGCACAATGGATTAGCAGTCCATCGCCTTAACCACTCGGCCACCTCGTCACTCGACCAGACCTGTTTTCCCGAAGCTGGGCAGTGGTGTGTTTCGGCAGCTATTTTAAGGATGATGTTGTTAAAGTTGGCAGCAAGGTTCTTTGAATGGCTTTGCCAGGCGCACTTTGCTCTCTCGACACATTCAGCTAAAGCTCGCCTTTAGGGGCACCTGTGCGGTTGACGTGTTCACTACATTTTCTCTCTGTTTCTGCAGCTATATTAAGGATGATGTCGCTAAATTTGGCAGGTAGGGTACATTGAACGGCTTTGCCAGGCGCACTTGGCTCTCTGAAAACACTAAAGACATCAAACGACGAGGATGATATTCAAACCCACGTGTGCACAACACAACATAATAGCAGTCCATCACCTAACCACTCAGCCACCTCGCCACAACTTTTTGGATGTTGGAAGTAGTAATTTGGTGCTTTTCAACCCCATCTCATTAACATGATGGAGATACAGTTCACCATATTGTGTTGGAAATGGTTTGGCTGATGAGAGAGGTAACCCTTCGACTGACCTGCAAGGAGCATTGGGTTCTATGGGTTAGGAGACTCACAACTGTTTTGATAGAGGGAGATCTGCTTATGTTTCATTTGTGTGCTGCTTCTGATTTGTTGGAAAGAACCTAGAGAGAACGCCTGGGTCGAGAAAAAGGCAGCATAGCTTGCATTGGACCTCTCTCCGAATATGTTTGCAGTGTGCACTCTTCATTATCCTACCCAACCTCGTAGGGAGCTCGTGGAATCGATCCCGAACTCAAACATATTCTTGGACATTGAGCTTTATAACTCCGCCCCTTTGCTACCAGGATCCACAATTCTCTCCCCCCAAAATTAGAAAGCAGCGCATTTTTTGTTCTTTGAGTGAAGAGATAACAATGATAAAACCTTTTTGTGCACATACCTCACCTGTTTCGTAGACACACCATGCAGCCGTCAGTGCCCAAAAGCTTATTACATGGCAGTTTAAAGCTTGATACCACCCTGTCGTTCCATGTCCAGATAAAAGCACAGAAGACGCTGCTCCTTTTGCCGGCATTCTTTCGCAGAGGCAATATCGTAGTCTATGAGGTTTATCCGAGACGTGATCTTTGCTGGTTGAAAACTTTACCCAATACCCCGCTGGGATGACTTGAAATATAGTCAGCCTTGGCAATTTTTGACGGTCTTTTAGGAGGCTTTGAGACTTGTTGAAAGAACAGAATTGTGCTTTCGCTCCTTGAAAGTGCTGCATTCACTGTGACGGCGAAGACATGAGCTTGAAGACGGTTGGTGTAGTCAGTATTTGGACCTCCCTTAGAATGTGTTTTTGTTTTTATAAAGGTCATATCCATGCAACAGGGGCCTTCTTGTTTTGATCCTGTCCTCGACAATGTTTTCAGAAATGAACAGGTGCTTTTTCTGCAGCTACAATTAAAATGAAATTCAGCTAAAGCTTGCCTTGAGGGGCACCCCTGCAGTTGACCTGTTCGCTAGGCTCTCTGTTTCTGCAGCTATTTTAAGGATGACGTCGTTGAAGTTGGCAGCAAGGTCCTTTGCCAGGCACACTTGTCTCTCTCGAAACACTAAACACATCAAACAACAAAAGCTGGGCTGTGGTGTGTTTCTGCCGCTATATTAAGGATGACTTTGCTAAACATGGCAGGCCGGGTACATTGAACGGCTTTGCCAGGCACACTTGGCTCTCTGAAAACACTAAAGACATCAAACGACGAGGATGGGATTCGAACCCACGCATGCAGAGCACAATGGATTAGCAGTCCATCGCCTTAACCACTCGGCCACCTCGTCACTCGACCAAACCTGTTTTCCCGAAGCTGGGCAGTGGTGTGTTTCGGCAGCTATTTTAAGGATGATGTTGTTAAAGTTGGCAGCAAGGTTCTTTGAATGGCTTTGCCAGGCGCACTTTGCACTCTCGACACATTCAGCTAAAGCTCGCCTTGAAGGGCACCTGTGCGGTTGACGTGTTCACTACATTTTCTCTCTGTTTCTGGCAGCTATACTAAGGATGATGTCGCTAAATTTGGCAGATAGGGTACATTGAACGGCTTTGCCAGGCGCACTTGTCTCTCTCGAAACACTAAACACATCAAACGACGAGGATGGGATTCGAACCCACGCGTGCAGAGCACAATGGATTAGCAGTCCATCGCCTTAACCACTCGGCCACCTCGTCACTCTCCTGCATGTGTTGCCCGAAGCTGGGCTGTGGTGTGTTTCTGCCGCTATATTAAGGATGACTTTGCTAAATATGGCAGGCCGGGTACATTGAACGGCTTTGCCAGGCACACTTGGCTCTCTGAAAACGCTAAAGACATCAAACGACGAGGATGGGATTCGAACCCACGCGTGCAGAGCACAATGGATTAGCAGTCCATCGCCTTAACCACTCGGCCACCTCGTCACTCTCCAGCATGTGTTGCCCGAAGCTGGGCTGTGGTGTGTTTCTGCCGCTATATTAAGGATGACTTTGCTAAACATGGCAGGCCGGGTACATTGAACGGCTTTGCCAGGCACACTTGGCTCTCTGAAAACGCTAAAGACATCAAACGACGAGGATGGGATTCAAACCCACGCGTGCAGAGCACAATGGATTAGCAGTCCATCGCCTTAACCACTCGGCCACCTCGTCACTCGACCAGACCTGTTTTCCCGAAGCTGGGCAGTGGTGTGTTTCGGCAGCTATTTTAAGGATGATGTTGTTAAAGTTGGCAGCAAGGTTCTTTGAATGGCTTTGCCAGGCGCACTTTGCTCTCTCGACACATTCAGCTAAAGCTCGCCTTGAGGGGCACCTGTGCGGTTGACGTGTTCACTACATTTTCTCTCTGTTTCTGCAGCTATATTAAGGATGATGTCGCTAAATTTGGCAGGTAGGGTACATTGAACGGCTTTGCCAGGGGCACTTGGCTCTCTGAAAACACTAAAGACATCAAACGACAAGGATGGTATTCAAACCCACGTGTGCACAACACAACATAATAGCAGTCCATCACCTAACCACTCGGCCACCTCGCCACAACCTTTTGGATGTTGGAAGTAGTAATTTGGTGCTTTTCAACCCCATCTCATTAACATGATGGAGATACAGTTCACCATATTGTGTTGGAAATGGTTTGGCTGATGAGAGAGGTAACCCTTCGACTGACCTGCAAGGAGCATTGGGTTCTATGGGTTAGGAGACTCACAACTGTTTTGATAGAGGGAGATCTGCTTATGTTTCATTTGTGTGCTGCTTCTGATTTGTTGGAAAGAACCTAGAGAGAACGCCTGGGTCGAGAAAAAGGCAGCATAGCTTGCATTGGACCTCTCTCAGAATATGTTTGCAGTGTGCACTCTTCATTATCCTACCCAACCTCGTAGGGAGCTCGTGGAATCGATCCCGAACTCAAACATATTCTTGGACATTGAGCTTTATAACTCCGCCCCTTTGCTACCAGGATCCACAATTCTCTCCCCCCAAAATTAGAAAGCAGCGCATTTTTTGTTCTTTGAGTGAAGAGATAACAATGATAAAACCTTTTTGTGTACATACCTCACCTGTTTCGTAGACACACCATGCAGCCGTCAGTGCCCAAAAGCTTATTACATGGCAGTTTAAAGCTTGATACCACCCTGTCGTTCCATGTCCAGATAAAAGCACGGAAGACGCTGCTCCTTTTGCCGGCATTCTTTCGCAGAGGCAATATCGTAGTCTATGAGGTTTATCCGAGACGTGATCTTTGCTGGTTGAAAACTTTACCCAATACCCCGCTGGGATGACTTGAAATATAGTCAGCCTTGGCAATTTTTGACGGTCTCTTAGGAGGCTTTAAGACTTGTTGAAAGAACAGAATTGTGCTTTCGCTCCTTGAAAGTGCTGCATTCACTGTGACGGCGAAGACATGAGCTTGAAGACGGTTGGTGTAGTCAGTATTTGGACCTCCCTTAGAATGTGTTTTTGTTTTTATAAAGGTCATATCCATGCAACAGGGGCCTTCTTGTTTTGATCCTGTCCTCGACAATGTTTTCAGAAATGAACAGGTGCTTTTTCTGCAGCTACAATTAAAATGAAATTCAGCTAAAGCTTGCCTTGAGGGGCACCCCTGCAGTTGACCTGTTCGCTAGGCTCTCTGTTTCTGCAGCTATTTTAACGATGACGTCGTTAAAGTTGGCAGCAAGGTCCTTTGCCAGGCGCACTTGTCTCTCTCGAAACACTAAACATATCAAACGACAAGGATGGAATTCGAACCCACGCGTGCAGAGCACAATCGATTAGCAGTCCATCGCCTTAACCACTCGGCCACCTCGTCACTCGCCTGCATGTGTTGCCCGAAGCTGGGCTGTGGTGTGTTTCTGCCGCTATATTAAGGATGACTTTGCTAAACATGGCAGGCCGGGTACATTGAACGGCTTTGCCAGGCACACTTGGCTCTCTGAAAACGCTAAAGACATCAAACGACGAGGATGGGATTCGAACCCACGCGTGCAGAGCACAATGGATTAGCAGTCCATCGCCTTAACCACTCGGCCACCTCGTCACTCGACCAAACCTGTTTTCCCGAAGCTGGGCAGTGGTGTGTTTCGGCAGCTATTTTAAGGATGATGTTGTTAAAGTTGGCAGCAAGGTTCTTTGAATGGCTTTGCCAGGCGCACTTTGCTCTCTCGACACATTCAGCTAAAGCTCGCCTTGAGGGGCACCTGTGCGGTTGACGTGTTCACTACATTTTCTCTCTGTTTCTGCAGCTATATTAAGGATGATGTCGCTAAATTTGGCAGGTAGGGTACATTGAACGGCTTTGCCAGGCGCACTTGTCTCTCTCGAAACACTAAACACATCAAACGACGAGGATGGGATTCGAACCCACGCGTGCAGAGCACAATGGATTAGCAGTCCATCGCCTTAACCACTCGGCCACCTCGTCACTCTCCAGCATGCGTTGCCCGAAGCTGGGCTGTGGTGTGTTTCTGCCGCTATATTAAGGATGATGTCGCTAAATTTGGCAGGTAGGGTACATTGAACGGCTTTGCCAGGCACACTTGTCTCTCTCGAAACACTAAAGACATCAAACGACGAGGATGGGATTCGAACCCACGCATGCAGAGCACAATGGATTAGCAGTCCATCGCCTTAACCACTCGGCCACCTCGTCACTCGACCAAACCTGTTTTCCCGAAGCTGGGCAGTGGTGTGTTTCGGCAGCTTTTTTAAGGATGATGTTGTTAAAGTTGGCAGCAAGGTTCTTTGAATGGCTTTGCCAGGCGCACTTTGCACTCTTGACACATTCAGCTAAAGCTCGCCTTGAAGGGCACCTGTGCGGTTGACGTGTTCACTACATTTTCTCTCTGTTTCTGGCAGCTATATTAAGGATGATGTCGCTAAATTTGGCAGATAGGGTACATTGAACGGCTTTGCCAGGCGCACTTGTCTCTCTCGAAACACTAAACACATCAAACGACGAGGATGGGATTCGAACCCACGCGTGCAGAGCACAATGGATTAGCAGTCCATCGCCTTAACCACTCGGCCACCTCGTCACTCTCCAGCATGCGTTGCCCGAAGCTGGGCGGTGGTGTGTTTCTGCCGCTATATTAAGGATGATGTCGCTAAATTTGGCAGGTAGGGTACATTGAACGGCTTTGCCAGGCACACTTGTCTCTCTCGAAACACTAAACACATCAAACGACGAGGATGGGATTCGAACCCACGCGTGCAGAGCACAATGGATTAGCAGTCCATCGCCTTAACCACTCGGCCACCTCGTCACTCTCCAGCATGTGTTGCCCGAAGCTGGGCTGTGGTGTGTTTCTGCCGCTATATTAAGGAGGATGTCGCTAAATTTGGCAGGTAGGGTACATTGAACGGCTTTGCCAGGCGCACTTGTCTCTCTCGAAACACTAAACACATCAAACGACGAGGATGGGATTCGAACCCACGCGTGCAGAGCACAATGGATTAGCAGTCCATCGCCTTAACCACTCGGCCACCTCGTCACTCTCCTGCATGTGTTGCCCGAAGCTGGGCTGTGGTGTGTTTCTGCCGCTATATTAAGGATGACTTTGCTAAATATGGCAGGCCGGGTACATTGAACGGCTTTGCCAGGCACACTTGGCTCTCTGAAAACGCTAAAGACATCAAACGACGAGGATGGGATTCGAACCCACGCGTGCAGAGCACAATGGATTAGCAGTCCATCGCCTTAACCACTCGGCCACCTCGTCACTCGACCAAACCTGTTTTCCCGAAGCTGGGCAGTGGTGTGTTTCGGCAGCTATTTTAAGGATGATGTTGTTAAAGTTGGCAGCAAGGTTCTTTGAATGGCTTTGCCAGGCGCACTTTGCTCTCTCGACACATTCAGCTAAAGCTCGCCTTGAGGGGCACCTGTGCGGTTGACGTGTTCACTACATTTTCTCTCTGTTTCTGCAGCTATATTAAGGATGATGTCGCTAAATTTGGCAGGTAGGGTACATTGAACGGCTTTGCCAGGCGCACTCGTCTCTCTCGAAACACTAAACACATCAAACGACGAGGATGGGATTCGAACCCACGCGTGCAGAGCACAATGGATTAGCAGTCCATCGCCTTAACCCTCTGAGACCTAAGGGTATTTTTACAATAAATTTTCCGTCTGGTGTCATTTACTAAAAAAGCTTGTAAAATATCAACCCTTTGGTGCACAGACAATTGACACACCTCTTTTTTTTCAGGACAAATTGAACTTTCAGCATATTTGTGTTACATTGATGTCACCTGAATGTAAAATAAGTTATGGGACCATAAAACAAATGAAAAAATAAATCGGAAATGGAATCACTCAATTATTTATTGAAATCACACACAAATAAATAAAAGCTAAGCAATTTTCCTCTGGAAAATAGTTTGTTCATGTCTTTGGAGTCCTGGAGCACAGGAATAAACATTATAACTTGTACAGAACAAAAAATATTGACATTTTTCCAAAAGAAGTCCAGGCGTTTGGGGCCTCATGAAATTCACTGGTGCCAAGCCTCAAAACAGTAATCACACAGAGGGCCACATCACAGGTTTTGCATTTCTATTTTATTTATTCTTTTATTTATTATGTTCTTTTTATTCTTTTATAATACATTTATACTACTATAATACTTTTTTACAGTAAATAAATAAATGGCACTTCAGCTGGGTCTATCCTGGTAATCTAGTTCCTCATCTGTCAAAAAGCTCTGTTCTCCTGAAAATCCTTCATCCTGCAATGCACCAAAATAGACCAGCGCTTTATTTACGTCCATTTCGCTGTGTTTCTCTGTGAATCGCGCGTCTCCGTGAGTCTCTCTATCTCTCTACACTATATCAGCGCTTGGTTCATGCGTAATGACGCACACCAATGTTTACAACGGATCAGCCTGTAATTGGTCAAAAACCATCACGTGAAAACATCACGTGATATCCAGGATGTCCGCTAGCATCAAGCTAGCGGCAAAAATGACCGAATATTTATGAATTATGGGCTTCAAGATTATCAAAGTTTGACATAAAGCGTTTGGATTTATTGCTGAAAACCTCTGAAAGGAAGCACAAGTTCCAGGCTGGATAGAAAACCTTCTGTAAAGGCTAGAAAGACCCGAAAGACACCCCCGTGATGGCTAGCTCGTTAGCTTTCTGCTGGAAAAAACGGTAAGAAAATCGATAAATCTGTCATCGAGTTATGTAAACATTTATCGGAGGTGACGTGTGGCATCGTCGACGACGCCGTCGGGCTCAGGGGGTTAACCACTCGGCCACCTCGTCACTCTCCAGCATGTGTTGCCCGAAGCTGGGCTGTGGTGTGTTTCTGCCGCTATATTAAGGATGACTTTGCTAAACATGGCAGGCCGGGTACATTGAACGGCTTTGCCAGGCACACTTGGCTCTCTGAAAACGCTAAAGACATCAAACGACGAGGATGGGATTCGAACCCACGCGTGCAGAGCACAATGGATTAGCAGTCCATCGCCTTAACCACTCGGCCACCTCGTCACTCGACCAGACCTGTTTTCCCGAAGCTGGGCAGTGGTGTGTTTCGGCAGCTATTTTAAGGATGATGTTGTTAAAGTTGGCAGCAAGGTTCTTTGAATGGCTTTGCCAGGCGCACTTTGCTCTCTCGACACATTCAGCTAAAGCTCGCCTTGAGGGGCACCTGTGCGGTTGACGTGTTCACTACATTTTCTCTCTGTTTCTGCAGCTATATTAAGGATGATGTCGCTAAATTTGGCAGATAGGGTACATTGAACGGCTTTGCCAGGCGCACTTGGCTCTCTCGAAACACTAAACACATCAAACGACGAGGATGGGATTCGAACCCACGCGTGCAGAGCACAATGGATTAGCAGTACATCGCCTTAACCACTCGGCCACCTCGTCACTCTCCTGCACGTGTTGCCCGAAGCTGGGCTGTGGTGTGTTTCTGCCGCTATATTAAGGATGACTTTGCTAAACATGGCAGGCCGGGTACATTGAACGGCTTTGCCAGGCACACTTGGCTCTCTGAAAACGCTAAAGACATCAAACGACGAGGATGGGATTCGAACCCACGCGTGCAGAGCACAATGGATTAGCAGTCCATCGCCTTAACCACTCGGCCACCTCGTCACTCTCCAGCATGCGTTGCCCGAAGCTGGGCTGTGGTGTGTTTCTGCCGCTATATTAAGGATGATGTCGCTAAATTTGGCAGGTAGGGTACATTGAACGGCTTTGCCAGGCACACTTGTCTCTCTCGAAACACTAAACACATCAAACGACGAGGATGGGATTCGAACCCACGCGTGCAGAGCACAATGGATTAGCAGTCCATCGCCTTAACCACTCGGCCACCTCGTCACTCTCCAGCATGTGTTGCCCGAAGCTGGGCTGTGGTGTGTTTCTGCCGCTATATTAAGGAGGATGTCGCTAAATTTGGCAGGTAGGGTACATTGAACGGCTTTGCCAGGCGCACTTGTCTCTCTCGAAACACTAAACACATCAAACGACGAGGATGGGATTCGAACCCACGCGTGCAGAGCACAATGGATTAGCAGTCCATCGCCTTAACCACTCGGCCACCTCGTCACTCTCCTGCATGTGTTGCCCGAAGCTGGGCTGTGGTGTGTTTCTGCCGCTATATTAAGGATGACTTTGCTAAATATGGCAGGCCGGGTACATTGAACGGCTTTGCCAGGCACACTTGGCTCTCTGAAAACGCTAAAGACATCAAACGACGAGGATGGGATTCGAACCCACGCGTGCAGAGCACAATGGATTAGCAGTCCATCGCCTTAACCACTCAGCCACCTCGTCACTCGACCAAACCTGTTTTCCCGAAGCTGGGCAGTGGTGTGTTTCGGCAGCTATTTTAAGGATGATGTTGTTAAAGTTGGCAGCAAGGTTCTTTGAATGGCTTTGCCAGGCGCACTTTGCTCTCTCGACACATTCAGCTAAAGCTCGCCTTGAGGGGCACCTGTGCGGTTGACGTGTTCACTACATTTTCTCTCTGTTTCTGCAGCTATATTAAGGATGATGTCGCTAAATTTGGCAGGTAGGGTACATTGAACGGCTTTGCCAGGCGCACTCGTCTCTCTCGAAACACTAAACACATCAAACGACGAGGATGGGATTCGAACCCACGCGTGCAGAGCACAATGGATTAGCAGTCCATCGCCTTAACCACTCGGCCACCTCGTCACTCTCCAGCATGTGTTGCCCGAAGCTGGGCTGTGGTGTGTTTCTGCCGCTATATTAAGGATGACTTTGCTAAACATGGCAGGCCGGGTACATTGAACGGCTTTGCCAGGCACACTTGGCTCTCTGAAAACGCTAAAGACATCAAACGACGAGGATGGGATTCGAACCCACGCGTGCAGAGCACAATGGATTAGCAGTCCATCGCCTTAACCACTCGGCCACCTCGTCACTCGACCAGACCTGTTTTCCCGAAGCTGGGCAGTGGTGTGTTTCGGCAGCTATTTTAAGGATGATGTTGTTAAAGTTGGCAGCAAGGTTCTTTGAATGGCTTTGCCAGGCGCACTTTGCTCTCTCGACACATTCAGCTAAAGCTCGCCTTGAGGGGCACCTGTGCGGTTGACGTGTTCACTACATTTTCTCTCTGTTTCTGCAGCTATATTAAGGATGATGTCGCTAAATTTGGCAGATAGGGTACATTGAACGGCTTTGCCAGGCGCACTTGGCTCTCTCGAAACACTAAACACATCAAACGACGAGGATGGGATTCGAACCCACGCGTGCAGAGCACAATGGATTAGCAGTACATCGCCTTAACCACTCGGCCACCTCGTCACTCTCCTGCACGTGTTGCCCGAAGCTGGGCTGTGGTGTGTTTCTGCCGCTATATTAAGGATGACTTTGCTAAACATGGCAGGCCGGGTACATTGAACGGCTTTGCCAGGCACACTTGGCTCTCTGAAAACGCTAAAGACATCAAACGACGAGGATGGGATTCGAACCCACGCGTGCAGAGCACAATGGATTAGCAGTCCATCGCCTTAACCACTCGGCCACCTCGTCACTCTCCAGCATGCGTTGCCCGAAGCTGGGCTGTGGTGTGTTTCTGCCGCTATATTAAGGATGATGTCGCTAAATTTGGCAGGTAGGGTACATTGAACGGCTTTGCCAGGCACACTTGTCTCTCTCGAAACACTAAACACATCAAACGACGAGGATGGGATTCGAACCCACGCGTGCAGAGCACAATGGATTAGCAGTCCATCGCCTTAACCACTCGGCCACCTCGTCACTCGACCAGACCTGTTTTCCCGAAGCTGGGCAGTGGTGTGTTTCGGCAGCTATTTTAAGGATGATGTTGTTAAAGTTGGCAGCAAGGTTCTTTGAATGGCTTTGCCAGGCGCACTTTGCTCTCTCGACACATTCAGCTAAAGCTCGCCTTGAGGGGCACCTGTGCGGTTGACGTGTTCACTACATTTTCTCTCTGTTTCTGCAGCTATATTAAGGATGATGTCGCTAAATTTGGCAGATAGGGTACATTGAACGGCTTTGCCAGGCGCACTTGGCTCTCTCGAAACACTAAACACATCAAACGACGAGGATGGGATTCGAACCCACGCGTGCAGAGCACAATGGATTAGCAGTCCATCGCCTTAACCACTCGGCCACCTCGTCACTCTCCAGCATGTGTTGCCCGAAGCTGGGCTGTGGTGTGTTTCTGCCGCTATATTAAGGATGACTTTGCTAAACATGGCAGGCCGGGTACATTGAACGGCTTTGCCAGGCACACTTCGCTCTCTGAAAACGCTAAAGACATCAAACGACGAGGATGGGATTCGAACCCACGCGTGCAGAGCACAATGGATTAGCAGTACATCGCCTTAACCACTCGGCCACCTCGTCACTCTCCTGCATGTGTTGCCCGAAGCTGGGCTGTGGTGTGTTTCTGCCGCTATATTAAGGATGACTTTGCTAAACATGGCAGGCCGGGTACATTGAACGGCTTTGCCAGGCACACTTGGCTCTCTGAAAACGCTAAAGACATCAAACGACGAGGATGGGATTCGAACCCACGCGTGCAGAGCACAATGGATTAGCAGTCCATCGCCTTAACCACTCGGCCACCTCGTCACTTGACCAAACCTGTTTTCCCGAAGCTGGGCAGTGGTGTGTTTCGGCAGCTATTTTAAGGATGATGTTGTTAAAGTTGGCAGCAAGGTTCTTTGAATGGCTTTGCCAGGCGCACTTTGCTCTCTTGACACATTCAGCTAAAGCTCGCCTTGAGGGGCACCTGTGCGGTTGATGTGTTCACTACATTTTCTCTCTGTTTTTGCAGCTATATTAAGGATGATGTCGCTAAATTTGGCAGGTAGGGTACATTGAACGGCTTTGCCAGGCGCACTTGTCTCTCTCGAAACACTAAACACATCAAACGACAAGGATGGGATTCAAACCCACTCGTGCAGAGCACAATGGATTAGCAGTCCATCGCCTTAACCACTCGGCCACCTCGTCACTCTCCAGCATGTGTTGCCCGAAGCTGGGCTGTGGTGTGTTTCTGCCGCTATATTAAGGATGACTTTGCTAAACATGGCAGGCCGGGTACATTGAACGGCTTTGCCAGGCACACTTGGCTCTCTGAAAACGCTAAAGACATCAAACGACGAGGATGGGATTCAAACCCACGCGTGCAGAGCACAATGGATTAGCAGTCCATCGCCTTAACCACTCGGCCACCTCGTCACTCGACCAGACCTGTTTTCCCGAAGCTGGGCAGTGGTGTGTTTCGGCAGCTATTTTAAGGATGATGTTGTTAAAGTTGGCAGCAAGGTTCTTTGAATGGATTTGCGGTTGACGTGTTCACTACATTTTCTCTCTGTTTTTGCAGCTATATTAAGGATGATGTCGCTAAATTTGGCAGGTAGGGTACATTGAACGGCTTTGCCAGGCGCACTTGGCTCTCTGAAAACACTAAAGACATCAAACGACAAGGATGGTATTCAAACCCACGTGTGCACAACACAACATAATAGCAGTCCATCACCTAACCACTCAGCCACCTCGCCACAACCTTTTGGATGTTGGAAGTAGTAATTTGGTGCTTTTCAACCCCATCTCATTAACATGATGGAGATACAGTTCACCATATTGTGTTGGAAATGGTTTGGCTGATGAGAGAGGTAACCCTTCGACTGACCTGCAAGGAGCATTGGGTTCTATGGGTTAGGAGACTCACAACTGTTTTGATAGAGGGAGATCTGCTTATGTTTCATTTGTGTGCTGCTTCTGATTTGTTGGAAAGAACCTAGAGAGAATGCCTGGGTCGAGAAAAAGGCAGCATAGCTTGCATTGGACCTCTCTCAGAATATGTTTGCAGTGTGCACTCTTCATTATCCTACCCAACCTCGTAGGGAGCTCGTGGAATCGATCCCGAACTCAAACATATTCTTGGACATTGAGCTTTATAACTCCGCCCCTTTGCTACCAGGATCCACAATTCTCTCCCCCCAAAATTAGAAAGCAGCGCATTTTTTGTTCTTTGAGTGAAGAGATAACAATGATAAAACCTTTTTGTGCACATACCTCACCTGTTTCGTAGACACACCATGCAGCCGTCAGTGCCCAAAAGCTTATTACATGGCAGTTTAAAGCTTGATACCACCCTGTCGTTCCATGTCCAGATAAAAGCACGGAAGACGCTGCTCCTTTTGCCGGCATTCTTTCGCAGAGGCAATATCGTAGTCTATGAGGTTTATCCGAGACGTGATCTTTGCTGGTTGAAAACTTTACCCAATACCCCGCTGGGATGACTTGAAATATAGTCAGCCTTGGCAATTTTTGACGGTCTCTTAGGAGGCTTTAAGACTTGTTGAAAGAACAGAATTGTGCTTTCGCTCCTTGAAAGTGCTGCATTCACTGTGACGGCGAAGACATGAGCTTGAAGACGGTTGGTGTAGTCAGTATTTGGACCTCCCTTAGAATGTGTTTTTGTTTTTATAAAGGTCATATCCATGCAACAGGGGCCTTCTTGTTTTGATCCTGTCCTCGACAATGTTTTCAGAAATGAACAGGTGCTTTTTCTGCAGCTACAATTAAAATGAAATTCAGCTAAAGCTTGCCTTGAGGGGCACCCCTGCAGTTGACCTGTTCGCTAGGCTCTCTGTTTCTGCAGCTATTTTAAGGATGACGTCGTTAAAGTTGGCAGCAAGGTCCTTTGCCAGGCGCACTTGTCTCTCTCGAAACGCTAAAGACATCAAACGACGAGGATGGGATTCGAACCCACGCGTGCAGAGCACAATGGATTAGCAGTCCATCGCCTTAACCACTCGGCCACCTCGTCACTCGACCAAACCTGTTTTCCCGAAGCTGGGCAGTGGTGTGTTTCGGCAGCTATTTTAAGGATGATGTTGTTAAAGTTGGCAGCAAGGTTCTTTGAATGGCTTTGCCAGGCGCACTTTGCTCTCTCGACACATTCAGCTAAAGCTCGCATTGAGGGGCACCTGTGCGGTTGACGTGTTCACTACATTTTCTCTCTGTTTCTGCAGCTATATTAAGGATGATGTCGCTAAATTTGGCAGGTAGGGTACATTGAACGGCTTTGCCAGGCGCACTTGGCTCTCTGAAAACACTAAAGACATCAAACGACGAGGATGGTATTCAAACCCACGTGTGCACAACACAACATAATAGCAGTCCATCACCTAACCACTCAGCCACCTCGCCACAACTTTTTGGATGTTGGAAGTAGTAATTTGGTGCTTTTCAACCCCATCTCATTAACATGATGGAGATACAGTTCACCATATTGTGTTGGAAATGGTTTGGCTGATGAGAGAGGTAACCCTTCGACTGACCTGCAAGGAGCATTGGGTTCTATGGGTTAGGAGACTCACAACTGTTTTGATAGAGGGAGATCTGCTTATGTTTCATTTGTGTGCTGCTTCTGATTTGTTGGAAAGAACCTAGAGAGAACGCCTGGGTCGAGAAAAAGGCAGCATAGCTTGCATTGGACCTCTCTCAGAATATGTTTGCAGTGTGCACTCTTCATTATCCTACCCAACCTCGTAGGGAGCTCGTGGAATCGATCCCGAACTCAAACATATTCTTGGACATTGAGCTTTATAACTCCGCCCCTTTGCTACCAGGATCCACAATTCTCTCCCCCCAAAATTAGAAAGCAGCGCATTTTTTGTTCTTTGAGTGAAGAGATAACAATGATAAAACCTTTTTGTGCACATACCTCACCTGTTTCGTAGACACACCATGCAGCCGTCAGTGCCCAAAAGCTTATTACATGGCAGTTTAAAGCTTGATACCACCCTGTCGTTCCATGTCCAGATAAAAGCACAGAAAACGCTGCTCCTTTTGCCGGCATTCTTTCGCAGAGGCAATATCGTAGTCTATGAGGTTTATCCGAGACGTGATCTTTGCTGGTTGAAAACTTTACCCAATACCCCGCTGGGATGACTTGAAATATAGTCAGCCTTGGCAATTTTTGACGGTCTCTTAGGAGGCTTTGAGACTTGTTGAAAGAACAGAATTGTGCTTTCGCTCCTTGAAAGTGCTGCATTCACTGTGACGGCGAAGACATGAGCTTGAAGACGGTTGGTGTAGTCAGTATTTGGACCTCCCTTAGAATGTGTTTTTGTTTTTATAAAGGTCATATCCATGCAACAGGGGCCTTCTTGTTTTGATCCTGTCCTCGACAATGTTTTCAGAAATGAACAGGTGCTTTTTCTGCAGCTACAATTAAAATGAAATTCAGCTAAAGCTTGCCTTGAGGGGCACCCCTGCAGTTGACCTGTTCGCTAGGCTCTCTGTTTCTGCAGCTATTTTAAGGATGACGTCGTTGAAGTTGGCAGCAAGGTCCTTTGCCAGGCGCACTTGTCTCTCTCGAAACACTAAACACATCAAACACCAAGGATGGGATTCAAACCCACTCGTGCAGAGCACAATGGATTAGCAGTCCATCGCCTTAACCACTCGGCCACCTCGTCACTCTCCTGCATGTGTTGCCCGAAGCTGGGCTGTGGTGTGTTTCTGCCGCTATATTAAGGATGACTTTGCTAAATATGGCAGGCCGGGTACATTGAACGGCTTTGCCAGGCACACTTGGCTCTCTGAAAACGCTAAAGACATCAAACGACGAGGATGGGATTCGAACCCACGCGTGCAGAGCACAATGGATTAGCAGTCCATCGCCTTAACCACTCGGCCACCTCGTCACTCGACCAAACCTGTTTTCCCGAAGCTGGGCAGTGGTGTGTTTCGGCAGCTATTTTAAGGATGATGTTGTTAAAGTTGGCAGCAAGGTTCTTTGAATGGCTTTGCCAGGCGCACTTTGCTCTCTCGACACATTCAGCTAAAGCTCGCCTTGAGGGGCACCTGTGCGGTTGACGTGTTCACTACATTTTCTCTCTGTTTCTGCAGCTATATTAAGGATGATGTCGCTAAATTTGGCAGGTAGGGTACATTGAACGGCTTTGCCAGGCGCACTCGTCTCTCTCGAAACACTAAACACATCAAACGACGAGGATGGGATTCGAACCCACGCGTGCAGAGCACAATGGATTAGCAGTCCATCGCCTTAACCACTCGGCCACCTCGTCACTCTCCAGCATGTGTTGCCCGAAGCTGGGCTGTGGTGTGTTTCTGCCGCTATATTAAGGATGACTTTGCTAAACATGGCAGGCCGGGTACATTGAACGGCTTTGCCAGGCACACTTGGCTCTCTGAAAACGCTAAAGACATCAAACGACGAGGATGGGATTCGAACCCACGCGTGCAGAGCACAATGGATTAGCAGTCCATCGCCTTAACCACTCGGCCACCTCGTCACTCGACCAGACCTGTTTTCCCGAAGCTGGGCAGTGGTGTGTTTCGGCAGCTATTTTAAGGATGATGTTGTTAAAGTTGGCAGCAAGGTTCTTTGAATGGCTTTGCCAGGCGCACTTTGCTCTCTCGACACATTCAGCTAAAGCTCGCCTTGAGGGGCACCTGTGCGGTTGACGTGTTCACTACATTTTCTCTCTGTTTCTGCAGCTATATTAAGGATGATGTCGCTAAATTTGGCAGATAGGGTACATTGAACGGCTTTGCCAGGCGCACTTGGCTCTCTCGAAACACTAAACACATCAAACGACGAGGATGGGATTCGAACCCACGCGTGCAGAGCACAATGGATTAGCAGTACATCGCCTTAACCACTCGGCCACCTCGTCACTCTCCTGCACGTGTTGCCCGAAGCTGGGCTGTGGTGTGTTTCTGCCGCTATATTAAGGATGACTTTGCTAAACATGGCAGGCCGGGTACATTGAACGGCTTTGCCAGGCACACTTGGCTCTCTGAAAACGCTAAAGACATCAAACGACGAGGATGGGATTCGAACCCACGCGTGCAGAGCACAATGGATTAGCAGTCCATCGCCTTAACCACTCGGCCACCTCGTCACTCTCCAGCATGCGTTGCCCGAAGCTGGGCTGTGGTGTGTTTCTGCCGCTATATTAAGGATGATGTCGCTAAATTTGGCAGGTAGGGTACATTGAACGGCTTTGCCAGGCACACTTGTCTCTCTCGAAACACTAAACACATCAAACGACGAGGATGGGATTCGAACCCACGCGTGCAGAGCACAATGGATTAGCAGTCCATCGCCTTAACCACTCGGCCACCTCGTCACTCTCCAGCATGTGTTGCCCGAAGCTGGGCTGTGGTGTGTTTCTGCCGCTATATTAAGGAGGATGTCGCTAAATTTGGCAGGTAGGGTACATTGAACGGCTTTGCCAGGCGCACTTGTCTCTCTCGAAACACTAAACACATCAAACGACGAGGATGGGATTCGAACCCACGCGTGCAGAGCACAATGGATTAGCAGTCCATCGCCTTAACCACTCGGCCACCTCGTCACTCTCCTGCATGTGTTGCCCGAAGCTGGGCTGTGGTGTGTTTCTGCCGCTATATTAAGGATGACTTTGCTAAATATGGCAGGCCGGGTACATTGAACGGCTTTGCCAGGCACACTTGGCTCTCTGAAAACGCTAAAGACATCAAACGACGAGGATGGGATTCGAACCCACGCGTGCAGAGCACAATGGATTAGCAGTCCATCGCCTTAACCACTCGGCCACCTCGTCACTCGACCAAACCTGTTTTCCCGAAGCTGGGCAGTGGTGTGTTTCGGCAGCTATTTTAAGGATGATGTTGTTAAAGTTGGCAGCAAGGTTCTTTGAATGGCTTTGCCAGGCGCACTTTGCTCTCTCGACACATTCAGCTAAAGCTCGCCTTGAGGGGCACCTGTGCGGTTGACGTGTTCACTACATTTTCTCTCTGTTTCTGCAGCTATATTAAGGATGATGTCGCTAAATTTGGCAGGTAGGGTACATTGAACGGCTTTGCCAGGCGCACTCGTCTCTCTCGAAACACTAAACACATCAAACGACGAGGATGGGATTCGAACCCACGCGTGCAGAGCACAATGGATTAGCAGTCCATCGCCTTAACCACTCGGCCACCTCGTCACTCTCCAGCATGTGTTGCCCGAAGCTGGGCTGTGGTGTGTTTCTGCCGCTATATTAAGGATGACTTTGCTAAACATGGCAGGCCGGGTACATTGAACGGCTTTGCCAGGCACACTTGGCTCTCTGAAAACGCTAAAGACATCAAACAACGAGGATGGGATTCGAACCCACGCGTGCAGAGCACAATGGATTAGCAGTCCATCGCCTTAACCACTCGGCCACCTCGTCACTCGACCAGACCTGTTTTCCCGAAGCTGGGCAGTGGTGTGTTTCGGCAGCTATTTTAAGGATGATGTTGTTAAAGTTGGCAGCAAGGTTCTTTGAATGGCTTTGCCAGGCGCACTTTGCTCTCTCGACACATTCAGCTAAAGCTCGCCTTGAGGGGCACCTGTGCGGTTGACGTGTTCACTACATTTTCTCTCTGTTTCTGCAGCTATATTAAGGATGATGTCGCTAAATTTGGCAGATAGGGTACATTGAACGGCTTTGCCAGGCGCACTTGGCTCTCTCGAAACACTAAACACATCAAACGACGAGGATGGGATTCGAACCCACGCGTGCAGAGCACAATGGATTAGCAGTCCATCGCCTTAACCACTCGGCCACCTCGTCACTCTCCAGCATGTGTTGCCCGAAGCTGGGCTGTGGTGTGTTTCTGCCGCTATATTAAGGATGACTTTGCTAAACATGGCAGGCCGGGTACATTGAACGGCTTTGCCAGGCACACTTGGCTCTCTGAAAACGCTAAAGACATCAAACGACGAGGATGGGATTCGAACCCACGCGTGCAGAGCACAATGGATTAGCAGTACATCGCCTTAACCACTCGGCCACCTCGTCACTCCCCTGCATGTGTTGCCCGAAGCTGGGCTGTGGTTTGTTTCTGCCGCTATATTAAGGATGACTTTGCTAAACATGGCAGGCCGGGTACATTGAACGGCTTTGCCAGGCACACTTGGCTCTCTGAAAACGCTAAAGACATCAAACGACGAGGATGGGATTCGAACCCACGCGTGCAGAGCACAATGGATTAGCAGTCCATCGCCTTAACCACTCGGCCACCTCGTCACTTGACCAAACCTGTTTTCCCGAAGCTGGGCAGTGGTGTGTTTCGGCAGCTATTTTAAGGATGATGTTGTTAAAGTTGGCAGCAAGGTTCTTTGAATGGCTTTGCCAGGCGCACTTTGCTCTCTTGACACATTCAGCTAAAGCTCGCCTTGAGGGGCACCTGTGCGGTTGATGTGTTCACTACATTTTCTCTCTGTTTTTGCAGCTATATTAAGGATGATGTCGCTAAATTTGGCAGGTAGGGTACATTGAACGGCTTTGCCAGGCGCACTTGTCTCTCTCGAAACACTAAACACATCAAACGACAAGGATGGGATTCAAACCCACTCGTGCAGAGCACAATGGATTAGCAGTCCATCGCCTTAACCACTCGGCCACCTCGTCACTCTCCAGCATGTGTTGCCCGAAGCTGGGCTGTGGTGTGTTTCTGCCGCTATATTAAGGATGACTTTGCTAAACATGGCAGGCCGGGTACATTGAACGGCTTTGCCAGGCACACTTGGCTCTCTGAAAACGCTAAAGACATCAAACGACGAGGATGGGATTCAAACCCACGCGTGCAGAGCACAATGGATTAGCAGTCCATCGCCTTAACCACTCGGCCACCTCGTCACTCGACCAGACCTGTTTTCCCGAAGCTGGGCAGTGGTGTGTTTCGGCAGCTATTTTAAGGATGATGTTGTTAAAGTTGGCAGCAAGGTTCTTTGAATGGATTTGCGGTTGACGTGTTCACTACATTTTCTCTCTGTTTTTGCAGCTATATTAAGGATGATGTCGCTAAATTTGGCAGGTAGGGTACATTGAACGGCTTTGCCAGGCGCACTTGGCTCTCTGAAAACACTAAAGACATCAAACGACAAGGATGGTATTCAAACCCACGTGTGCACAACACAACATAATAGCAGTCCATCACCTAACCACTCAGCCACCTCGCCACAACCTTTTGGATGTTGGAAGTAGTAATTTGGTGCTTTTCAACCCCATCTCATTAACATGATGGAGATACAGTTCACCATATTGTGTTGGAAATGGTTTGGCTGATGAGAGAGGTAACCCTTCGACTGACCTGCAAGGAGCATTGGGTTCTATGGGTTAGGAGACTCACAACTGTTTTGATAGAGGGAGATCTGCTTATGTTTCATTTGTGTGCTGCTTCTGATTTGTTGGAAAGAACCTAGAGAGAACGCCTGGGTCGAGAAAAAGGCAGCATAGCTTGCATTGGACCTCTCTCAGAATATGTTTGCAGTGTGCACTCTTCATTATCCTACCCAACCTCGTAGGGAGCTCGTGGAATCGATCCCGAACTCAAACATATTCTTGGACATTGAGCTTTATAACTCCGCCCCTTTGCTACCAGGATCCACAATTCTCTCCCCCCAAAATTAGAAAGCAGCGCATTTTTTGTTCTTTGAGTGAAGAGATAACAATGATAAAACCTTTTTGTGCACATACCTCACCTGTTTCGTAGACACACCATGCAGCCGTCAGTGCCCAAAAGCTTATTACATGGCAGTTTAAAGCTTGATACCACCCTGTCGTTCCATGTCCAGATAAAAGCACGGAAGACGCTGCTCCTTTTGCCGGCATTCTTTCGCAGAGGCAATATCGTAGTCTATGAGGTTTATCCGAGACGTGATCTTTGCTGGTTGAAAACTTTACCCAATACCCCGCTGGGATGACTTGAAATATAGTCAGCCTTGGCAATTTTTGACGGTCTCTTAGGAGGCTTTAAGACTTGTTGAAAGAACAGAATTGTGCTTTCGCTCCTTGAAAGTGCTGCATTCACTGTGACGGCGAAGACATGAGCTTGAAGACGGTTGGTGTAGTCAGTATTTGGACCTCCCTTAGAATGTGTTTTTGTTTTTATAAAGGTCATATCCATGCAACAGGGGCCTTCTTGTTTTGATCCTGTCCTCGACAATGTTTTCAGAAATGAACAGGTGCTTTTTCTGCAGCTACAATTAAAATGAAATTCAGCTAAAGCTTGCCTTGAGGGGCACCCCTGCAGTTGACCTGTTCGCTAGGCTCTCTGTTTCTGCAGCTATTTTAAGGATGACGTCGTTAAAGTTGGCAGCAAGGTCCTTTGCCAGGCGCACTTGTCTCTCTCGAAACGCTAAAGACATCAAACGACGAGGATGGGATTCGAACCCACGCGTGCAGAGCACAATGGATTAGCAGTCCATCGCCTTAACCACTCGGCCACCTCGTCACTCGACCAAACCTGTTTTCCCGAAGCTGGGCAGTGGTGTGTTTCGGCAGCTATTTTAAGGATGATGTTGTTAAAGTTGGCAGCAAGGTTCTTTGAATGGCTTTGCCAGGCGCACTTTGCTCTCTCGACACATTCAGCTAAAGCTCGCATTGAGGGGCACCTGTGCGGTTGACGTGTTCACTACATTTTCTCTCTGTTTCTGCAGCTATATTAAGGATGATGTCGCTAAATTTGGCAGGTAGGGTACATTGAACGGCTTTGCCAGGCGCACTTGGCTCTCTGAAAACACTAAAGACATCAAACGACGAGGATGGTATTCAAACCCACGTGTGCACAACACAACATAATAGCAGTCCATCACCTAACCACTCAGCCACCTCGCCACAACTTTTTGGATGTTGGAAGTAGTAATTTGGTGCTTTTCAACCCCATCTCATTAACATGATGGAGATACAGTTCACCATATTGTGTTGGAAATGGTTTGGCTGATGAGAGAGGTAACCCTTCGACTGACCTGCAAGGAGCATTGGGTTCTATGGGTTAGGAGACTCACAACTGTTTTGATAGAGGGAGATCTGCTTATGTTTCATTTGTGTGCTGCTTCTGATTTGTTGGAAAGAACCTAGAGAGAACGCCTGGGTCGAGAAAAAGGCAGCATAGCTTGCATTGGACCTCTCTCAGAATATGTTTGCAGTGTGCACTCTTCATTATCCTACCCAACCTCGTAGGGAGCTCGTGGAATCGATCCCGAACTCAAACATATTCTTGGACATTGAGCTTTATAACTCCGCCCCTTTGCTACCAGGATCCACAATTCTCTCCCCCCAAAATTAGAAAGCAGCGCATTTTTTGTTCTTTGAGTGAAGAGATAACAATGATAAAACCTTTTTGTGCACATACCTCACCTGTTTCGTAGACACAACATGCAGCCGTCAGTGCCCAAAAGCTTATTACATGGCAGTTTAAAGCTTGATACCACCCTGTCGTTCCATGTCCAGATAAAAGCACAGAAAACGCTGCTCCTTTTGCCGGCATTCTTTCGCAGAGGCAATATCGTAGTCTATGAGGTTTATCCGAGACGTGATCTTTGCTGGTTGAAAACTTTACCCAATACCCTGCTGGGATGACTTGAAATATAGTCAGCCTTGGCAATTTTTGACGGTCTCTTAGGAGGCTTTGAGACTTGTTGAAAGAACAGAATTGTGCTTTCGCTCCTTGAAAGTGCTGCATTCACTGTGACGGCGAAGACATGAGCTTGAAGACGGTTGGTGTAGTCAGTATTTGGACCTCCCTTAGAATGTGTTTTTGTTTTTATAAAGGTCATATCCATGCAACAGGGGCCTTCTTGTTTTGATCCTGTCCTCGACAATGTTTTCAGAAATGAACAGGTGCTTTTTCTGCAGCTACAATTAAAATGAAATTCAGCTAAAGCTTGCCTTGAGGGGCACCCCTGCAGTTGACCTGTTCGCTAGGCTCTCTGTTTCTGCAGCTATTTTAAGGATGACGTCGTTGAAGTTGGCAGCAAGGTCCTTTGCCAGGCGCACTTGTCTCTCTCGAAACACTAAACACATCAAACACCAAGGATGGGATTCAAACCCACTCGTGCAGAGCACAATGGATTAGCAGTCCATCGCCTTAACCACTCGGCCACCTCGTCACTCTCCTGCATGTGTTGCCCGAAGCTGGGCTGTGGTGTGTTTCTGCCGCTATATTAAGGATGACTTTGCTAAACATGGCAGGCCGGGTACATTGAACGGCTTTGCCAGGCACACTTGGCTCTCTGAAAACACTAAAGACATCAAACGACGAGGATGGGATTCGAACCCACGCATGCAGAGCACAATGGATTAGCAGTCCATCGCCTTAACCACTCGGCCACCTCGTCACTCGACCAACCCTGTTTTCCCGAAGCTGGGCAGTGGTGTGTTTCGGCAGCTATTTTAAGGATGATGTTGTTAAAGTTGGCAGCAAGGTTCTTTGAATGGCTTTGCCAGGCGCACTTTGCACTCTCGACACATTCAGCTAAAGCTCGCCTTGAAGGGCACCTGTGCGGTTGACGTGTTCACTACATTTTCTCTCTGTTTCTGCAGCTATATTAAGGATGATGTCGCTAAATTTGGCAGGTAGGGTACATTGAACGGCTTTGCCAGGCGCACTTGTCTCTCTCGAAACACTAAACACATCAAACGACGAGGATGGGATTCGAACCCACGCGTGCAGAGCACAATGGATTAGCAGTCCATCGCCTTAACCACTCGGCCACCTCGTCACTCTCCAGCATGTGTTGCCCGAAGCTGGGCTGTGGTGTGTTTCTGCCGCTATATTAAGGATGACTTTGCTAAACATGGCAGGCCGGGTACATTGAACGGCTTTGCCAGGCACACTTGGCTCTCTGAAAACGCTAAAGACATCAAACGACGAGGATGGGATTCGAACCCACGCGTGCAGAGCACAATGGATTAGCAGTCCATCGCCTTAACCACTCGGCCACCTCGTCACTCGACCAGACCTGTTTTCCCGAAGCTGGGCAGTGGTGTGTTTCGGCAGCTATTTTAAGGATGATGTTGTTAAAGTTGGCAGCAAGGTTCTTTGAATGGCTTTGCCAGGCGCACTTTGCTCTCTCGACACATTCAGCTAAAGCTCGCCTTGAGGGGCACCTGTGCGGTTGACGTGTTCACTACATTTTCTCTCTGTTTCTGCAGCTATATTAAGGATGATGTCGCTAAATTTGGCAGATAGGGTACATTGAACGGCTTTGCCAGGCGCACTTGGCTCTCTCGAAACACTAAACACATCAAACGACGAGGATGGGATTCGAACCCACGCGTGCAGAGCACAATGGATTAGCAGTACATCGCCTTAACCACTCGGCCACCTCGTCACTCTCCTGCACGTGTTGCCCGAAGCTGGGCTGTGGTGTGTTTCTGCCGCTATATTAAGGATGACTTTGCTAAACATGGCAGGCCGGGTACATTGAACGGCTTTGCCAGGCACACTTGGCTCTCTGAAAACGCTAAAGACATCAAACGACGAGGATGGGATTCGAACCCACGCGTGCAGAGCACAATGGATTAGCAGTCCATCGCCTTAACCACTCGGCCACCTCGTCACTCTCCAGCATGCGTTGCCCGAAGCTGGGCTGTGGTGTGTTTCTGCCGCTATATTAAGGATGATGTCGCTAAATTTGGCAGGTAGGGTACATTGAACGGCTTTGCCAGGCACACTTGTCTCTCTCGAAACACTAAACACATCAAACGACGAGGATGGGATTCGAACCCACGCGTGCAGAGCACAATGGATTAGCAGTCCATCGCCTTAACCACTCGGCCACCTCGTCACTCTCCAGCATGTGTTGCCCGAAGCTGGGCTGTGGTGTGTTTCTGCCGCTATATTAAGGAGGATGTCGCTAAATTTGGCAGGTAGGGTACATTGAACGGCTTTGCCAGGCGCACTTGTCTCTCTCGAAACACTAAACACATCAAACGACGAGGATGGGATTCGAACCCACGCGTGCAGAGCACAATGGATTAGCAGTCCATCGCCTTAACCACTCGGCCACCTCGTCACTCTCCTGCATGTGTTGCCCGAAGCTGGGCTGTGGTGTGTTTCTGCCGCTATATTAAGGATGACTTTGCTAAATATGGCAGGCCGGGTACATTGAACGGCTTTGCCAGGCACACTTGGCTCTCTGAAAACGCTAAAGACATCAAACGACGAGGATGGGATTCGAACCCACGCGTGCAGAGCACAATGGATTAGCAGTCCATCGCCTTAACCACTCGGCCACCTCGTCACTCGACCAAACCTGTTTTCCCGAAGCTGGGCAGTGGTGTGTTTCGGCAGCTATTTTAAGGATGATGTTGTTAAAGTTGGCAGCAAGGTTCTTTGAATGGCTTTGCCAGGCGCACTTTGCTCTCTCGACACATTCAGCTAAAGCTCGCCTTGAGGGGCACCTGTGCGGTTGACGTGTTCACTACATTTTCTCTCTGTTTCTGCAGCTATATTAAGGATGATGTCGCTAAATTTGGCAGGTAGGGTACATTGAACGGCTTTGCCAGGCGCACTCGTCTCTCTCGAAACACTAAACACATCAAACGACGAGGATGGGATTCGAACCCACGCGTGCAGAGCACAATGGATTAGCAGTCCATCGCCTTAACCACTCGGCCACCTCGTCACTCTCCAGCATGTGTTGCCCGAAGCTGGGCTGTGGTGTGTTTCTGCCGCTATATTAAGGATGACTTTGCTAAACATGGCAGGCCGGGTACATTGAACGGCTTTGCCAGGCACACTTGGCTCTCTGAAAACGCTAAAGACATCAAACAACGAGGATGGGATTCGAACCCACGCGTGCAGAGCACAATGGATTAGCAGTCCATCGCCTTAACCACTCGGCCACCTCGTCACTCGACCAGACCTGTTTTCCCGAAGCTGGGCAGTGGTGTGTTTCGGCAGCTATTTTAAGGATGATGTTGTTAAAGTTGGCAGCAAGGTTCTTTGAATGGCTTTGCCAGGCGCACTTTGCTCTCTCGACACATTCAGCTAAAGCTCGCCTTGAGGGGCACCTGTGCGGTTGACGTGTTCACTACATTTTCTCTCTGTTTCTGCAGCTATATTAAGGATGATGTCGCTAAATTTGGCAGATAGGGTACATTGAACGGCTTTGCCAGGCGCACTTGGCTCTCTCGAAACACTAAACACATCAAACGACGAGGATGGGATTCGAACCCACGCGTGCAGAGCACAATGGATTAGCAGTCCATCGCCTTAACCACTCGGCCACCTCGTCACTCTCCAGCATGTGTTGCCCGAAGCTGGGCTGTGGTGTGTTTCTGCCGCTATATTAAGGATGACTTTGCTAAACATGGCAGGCCGGGTACATTGAACGGCTTTGCCAGGCACACTTGGCTCTCTGAAAACGCTAAAGACATCAAACGACGAGGATGGGATTCGAACCCACGCGTGCAGAGCACAATGGATTAGCAGTACATCGCCTTAACCACTCGGCCACCTCGTCACTCCCCTGCATGTGTTGCCCGAAGCTGGGCTGTGGTTTGTTTCTGCCGCTATATTAAGGATGACTTTGCTAAACATGGCAGGCCGGGTACATTGAACGGCTTTGCCAGGCACACTTGGCTCTCTGAAAACGCTAAAGACATCAAACGACGAGGATGGGATTCGAACCCACGCGTGCAGAGCACAATGGATTAGCAGTCCATCGCCTTAACCACTCGGCCACCTCGTCACTTGACCAAACCTGTTTTCCCGAAGCTGGGCAGTGGTGTGTTTCGGCAGCTATTTTAAGGATGATGTTGTTAAAGTTGGCAGCAAGGTTCTTTGAATGGCTTTGCCAGGCGCACTTTGCTCTCTTGACACATTCAGCTAAAGCTCGCCTTGAGGGGCACCTGTGCGGTTGATGTGTTCACTACATTTTCTCTCTGTTTTTGCAGCTATATTAAGGATGATGTCGCTAAATTTGGCAGGTAGGGTACATTGAACGGCTTTGCCAGGCGCACTTGTCTCTCTCGAAACACTAAACACATCAAACGACAAGGATGGGATTCAAACCCACTCGTGCAGAGCACAATGGATTAGCAGTCCATCGCCTTAACCACTCGGCCACCTCGTCACTCTCCAGCATGTGTTGCCCGAAGCTGGGCTGTGGTGTGTTTCTGCCGCTATATTAAGGATGACTTTGCTAAACATGGCAGGCCGGGTACATTGAACGGCTTTGCCAGGCACACTTGGCTCTCTGAAAACGCTAAAGACATCAAACGACGAGGATGGGATTCAAACCCACGCGTGCAGAGCACAATGGATTAGCAGTCCATCGCCTTAACCACTCGGCCACCTCGTCACTCGACCAGACCTGTTTTCCCGAAGCTGGGCAGTGGTGTGTTTCGGCAGCTATTTTAAGGATGATGTTGTTAAAGTTGGCAGCAAGGTTCTTTGAATGGATTTGCGGTTGACGTGTTCACTACATTTTCTCTCTGTTTTTGCAGCTATATTAAGGATGATGTCGCTAAATTTGGCAGGTAGGGTACATTGAACGGCTTTGCCAGGCGCACTTGGCTCTCTGAAAACACTAAAGACATCAAACGACAAGGATGGTATTCAAACCCACGTGTGCACAACACAACATAATAGCAGTCCATCACCTAACCACTCAGCCACCTCGCCACAACCTTTTGGATGTTGGAAGTAGTAATTTGGTGCTTTTCAACCCCATCTCATTAACATGATGGAGATACAGTTCACCATATTGTGTTGGAAATGGTTTGGCTGATGAGAGAGGTAACCCTTCGACTGACCTGCAAGGAGCATTGGGTTCTATGGGTTAGGAGACTCACAACTGTTTTGATAGAGGGAGATCTGCTTATGTTTCATTTGTGTGCTGCTTCTGATTTGTTGGAAAGAACCTAGAGAGAACGCCTGGGTCGAGAAAAAGGCAGCATAGCTTGCATTGGACCTCTCTCAGAATATGTTTGCAGTGTGCACTCTTCATTATCCTACCCAACCTCGTAGGGAGCTCGTGGAATCGATCCCGAACTCAAACATATTCTTGGACATTGAGCTTTATAACTCCGCCCCTTTGCTACCAGGATCCACAATTCTCTCCCCCCAAAATTAGAAAGCAGCGCATTTTTTGTTCTTTGAGTGAAGAGATAACAATGATAAAACCTTTTTGTGCACATACCTCACCTGTTTCGTAGACACACCATGCAGCCGTCAGTGCCCAAAAGCTTATTACATGGCAGTTTAAAGCTTGATACCACCCTGTCGTTCCATGTCCAGATAAAAGCACAGAAAACGCTGCTCCTTTTGCCGGCATTCTTTCGCAGAGGCAATATCGTAGTCTATGAGGTTTATCCGAGACGTGATCTTTGCTGGTTGAAAACTTTACCCAATACCCTGCTGGGATGACTTGAAATATAGTCAGCCTTGGCAATTTTTGACGGTCTCTTAGGAGGCTTTGAGACTTGTTGAAAGAACAGAATTGTGCTTTCGCTCCTTGAAAGTGCTGCATTCACTGTGACGGCGAAGACATGAGCTTGAAGACGGTTGGTGTAGTCAGTATTTGGACCTCCCTTAGAATGTGTTTTTGTTTTTATAAAGGTCATATCCATGCAACAGGGGCCTTCTTGTTTTGATCCTGTCCTCGACAATGTTTTCAGAAATGAACAGGTGCTTTTTCTGCAGCTACAATTAAAATGAAATTCAGCTAAAGCTTGCCTTGAGGGGCACCCCTGCAGTTGACCTGTTCGCTAGGCTCTCTGTTTCTGCAGCTATTTTAAGGATGACGTCGTTGAAGTTGGCAGCAAGGTCCTTTGCCAGGCGCACTTGTCTCTCTCGAAACACTAAACACATCAAACACCAAGGATGGGATTCAAACCCACTCGTGCAGAGCACAATGGATTAGCAGTCCATCGCCTTAACCACTCGGCCACCTCGTCACTCTCCTGCATGTGTTGCCCGAAGCTGGGCTGTGGTGTGTTTCTGCCGCTATATTAAGGATGACTTTGCTAAACATGGCAGGCCGGGTACATTGAACGGCTTTGCCAGGCACACTTGGCTCTCTGAAAACACTAAAGACATCAAACGACGAGGATGGGATTCGAACCCACGCATGCAGAGCACAATGGATTAGCAGTCCATCGCCTTAACCACTCGGCCACCTCGTCACTCGACCAACCCTGTTTTCCCGAAGCTGGGCAGTGGTGTGTTTCGGCAGCTATTTTAAGGATGATGTTGTTAAAGTTGGCAGCAAGGTTCTTTGAATGGCTTTGCCAGGCGCACTTTGCACTCTCGACACATTCAGCTAAAGCTCGCCTTGAAGGGCACCTGTGCGGTTGACGTGTTCACTACATTTTCTCTCTGTTTCTGCAGCTATATTAAGGATGATGTCGCTAAATTTGGCAGGTAGGGTACATTGAACGGCTTTGCCAGGCGCACTTGTCTCTCTCGAAACACTAAACACATCAAACGACGAGGATGGGATTCGAACCCACGCGTGCAGAGCACAATGGATTAGCAGTCCATCGCCTTAACCACTCGGCCACCTCGTCACTCTCCAGCATGTGTTGCCCGAAGCTGGGCTGTGGTGTGTTTCTGCCGCTATATTAAGGATGACTTTGCTAAACATGGCAGGCCGGGTACATTGAACGGCTTTGCCAGGCACACTTGGCTCTCTGAAAACGCTAAAGACATCAAACGACGAGGATGGGATTCGAACCCACGCGTGCAGAGCACAATGGATTAGCAGTCCATCGCCTTAACCACTCGGCCACCTCGTCACTCGACCAGACCTGTTTTCCCGAAGCTGGGCAGTGGTGTGTTTCGGCAGCTATTTTAAGGATGATGTTGTTAAAGTTGGCAGCAAGGTTCTTTGAATGGCTTTGCCAGGCGCACTTTGCTCTCTCGACACATTCAGCTAAAGCTCGCCTTGAGGGGCACCTGTGCGGTTGACGTGTTCACTACATTTTCTCTCTGTTTCTGCAGCTATATTAAGGATGATGTCGCTAAATTTGGCAGATAGGGTACATTGAACGGCTTTGCCAGGCGCACTTGGCTCTCTCGAAACACTAAACACATCAAACGACGAGGATGGGATTCGAACCCACGCGTGCAGAGCACAATGGATTAGCAGTACATCGCCTTAACCACTCGGCCACCTCGTCACTCTCCTGCACGTGTTGCCCGAAGCTGGGCTGTGGTGTGTTTCTGCCGCTATATTAAGGATGACTTTGCTAAACATGGCAGGCCGGGTACATTGAACGGCTTTGCCAGGCACACTTGGCTCTCTGAAAACGCTAAAGACATCAAACGACGAGGATGGGATTCGAACCCACGCGTGCAGAGCACAATGGATTAGCAGTCCATCGCCTTAACCACTCGGCCACCTCGTCACTCTCCAGCATGCGTTGCCCGAAGCTGGGCTGTGGTGTGTTTCTGCCGCTATATTAAGGATGATGTCGCTAAATTTGGCAGGTAGGGTACATTGAACGGCTTTGCCAGGCACACTTGTCTCTCTCGAAACACTAAACACATCAAACGACGAGGATGGGATTCGAACCCACGCGTGCAGAGCACAATGGATTAGCAGTCCATCGCCTTAACCACTCGGCCACCTCGTCACTCTCCAGCATGTGTTGCCCGAAGCTGGGCTGTGGTGTGTTTCTGCCGCTATATTAAGGAGGATGTCGCTAAATTTGGCAGGTAGGGTACATTGAACGGCTTTGCCAGGCGCACTTGTCTCTCTCGAAACACTAAACACATCAAACGACGAGGATGGGATTCGAACCCACGCGTGCAGAGCACAATGGATTAGCAGTCCATCGCCTTAACCACTCGGCCACCTCGTCACTCTCCTGCATGTGTTGCCCGAAGCTGGGCTGTGGTGTGTTTCTGCCGCTATATTAAGGATGACTTTGCTAAATATGGCAGGCCGGGTACATTGAACGGCTTTGCCAGGCACACTTGGCTCTCTGAAAACGCTAAAGACATCAAACGACGAGGATGGGATTCGAACCCACGCGTGCAGAGCACAATGGATTAGCAGTCCATCGCCTTAACCACTCGGCCACCTCGTCACTCGACCAAACCTGTTTTCCCGAAGCTGGGCAGTGGTGTGTTTCGGCAGCTATTTTAAGGATGATGTTGTTAAAGTTGGCAGCAAGGTTCTTTGAATGGCTTTGCCAGGCGCACTTTGCTCTCTCGACACATTCAGCTAAAGCTCGCCTTGAGGGGCACCTGTGCGGTTGACGTGTTCACTACATTTTCTCTCTGTTTCTGCAGCTATATTAAGGATGATGTCGCTAAATTTGGCAGGTAGGGTACATTGAACGGCTTTGCCAGGCGCACTCGTCTCTCTCGAAACACTAAACACATCAAACGACGAGGATGGGATTCGAACCCACGCGTGCAGAGCACAATGGATTAGCAGTCCATCGCCTTAACCACTCGGCCACCTCGTCACTCTCCAGCATGTGTTGCCCGAAGCTGGGCTGTGGTGTGTTTCTGCCGCTATATTAAGGATGACTTTGCTAAACATGGCAGGCCGGGTACATTGAACGGCTTTGCCAGGCACACTTGGCTCTCTGAAAACGCTAAAGACATCAAACAACGAGGATGGGATTCGAACCCACGCGTGCAGAGCACAATGGATTAGCAGTCCATCGCCTTAACCACTCGGCCACCTCGTCACTCGACCAGACCTGTTTTCCCGAAGCTGGGCAGTGGTGTGTTTCGGCAGCTATTTTAAGGATGATGTTGTTAAAGTTGGCAGCAAGGTTCTTTGAATGGCTTTGCCAGGCGCACTTTGCTCTCTCGACACATTCAGCTAAAGCTCGCCTTGAGGGGCACCTGTGCGGTTGACGTGTTCACTACATTTTCTCTCTGTTTCTGCAGCTATATTAAGGATGATGTCGCTAAATTTGGCAGATAGGGTACATTGAACGGCTTTGCCAGGCGCACTTGGCTCTCTCGAAACACTAAACACATCAAACGACGAGGATGGGATTCGAACCCACGCGTGCAGAGCACAATGGATTAGCAGTCCATCGCCTTAACCACTCGGCCACCTCGTCACTCTCCAGCATGTGTTGCCCGAAGCTGGGCTGTGGTGTGTTTCTGCCGCTATATTAAGGATGACTTTGCTAAACATGGCAGGCCGGGTACATTGAACGGCTTTGCCAGGCACACTTGGCTCTCTGAAAACGCTAAAGACATCAAACGACGAGGATGGGATTCGAACCCACGCGTGCAGAGCACAATGGATTAGCAGTACATCGCCTTAACCACTCGGCCACCTCGTCACTCCCCTGCATGTGTTGCCCGAAGCTGGGCTGTGGTTTGTTTCTGCCGCTATAT